>NC_056730.1:711666380-711938880 GCF_019279795.1 Protopterus annectens | reverse complement strand
AAATAAAGGAGTAGTAGAGAGAAAGCAGGCAGCCAAACCCAGGTGTATGACAAGTGTGTCCAACAGATTTGTAACTCAAAAAGAGACAGAGCTGAAAGATTAAAAAAACAAAAAAAAGACTAAAGGAGCCAAGATAATAATCAATGTCACAAGTGATAATTCAATAAAGGTGTTTAAAAAAAAACAATCCGGGATTAAGAAGGAAGATAAGCAAAGCATTCCATAAAGAAAAGAAAAATAAGACAGAAAAGAGCGAATAGAAGGACTGCAGCGATAGTGCTACATAAAAGAAAGTACACTAGGATGAGCAAAGATCCAAGTGATAAAACTGAACTGGTAGGCGATAGGAAAGGAGGAGGAAGGAAAAAAACACATACTGTTAGCAGCAGTTTTGACCTGGGGATAAAGTAAGGGAAGTCAAAGCCAAATTTTCACTCCATGACTGAAAGAAAAACAGCCTAAAGAAAGTGCTTCAGCTCTTTTTTAAGATGACTGGGAGGACATCTGAAAACTGTAGGAAGTTTAAACCAAATTTAAACAGTTGGAAAAGAAATTCACCATACTGGTTACTAGATTTGCTGAAGGCAGCTACGATTATGAAGAAATATCTTGTATCTCTCTAAGGACATTTATCAGGAGTGGGTATGAACCAATGATTATTTTTGTAAATAAATCTGAGCCAACCATAAGAGTGGATCAAGAAGCACTGATATGATCAGTGCTAGATCATGGTAGTAAACATGGCTACTTTTTTACAAGAAGAATCAAGTTGCTGATGGTATGTAAAGAGAATTTGCAGAAAACATGAGACTTACAGCAGTGACTGACATATGGTCTGAAGATTTTGTATTATCCTTTCTCCCTGCATTTTATCTTTCTTAACATCACTTTTTCCTTTATTATTTTCTTCTGCTTCCCCTTAGTTCTACCCTTTGTGTTAGATTGTCAGCATAAAACAGGGTTATGAAAAATGATTGCTTACCCAGAAATCAAATGGAAAAAACAGGCAAATGAGCATTGAAAGAAATAAAAAAAAGTCACTCTTTATTTTACCAGCTGCTGACTATGAAGGTCAGAAATTCCACTCTACCTGCTCTACCCTGCAATTTTTATTCTGGTCTCATTTTCCCATGGCAAGAAATTTCTAACACTGAAGGATGCAGTTTTTTAGCCCTTGTCTTCCTTTTTGTCTGTTGCCCTTATTGACAAGAAAACAAACATCTGACGGTTTTCATATCAAAGTCTAGGCTTAAGCTAAGCAAACACTGTGGATGAGTACGAGTAAACATACATTTTCAAAACTAGCACTTCTTTACTTGAAAAATAAAGCACCAGAATGCTGAACATGTAAACATGCTAACATTTGAGGACTTTTAAATAAAAGTGACACAAACTACTAGACAAAAGTCAGGTTGTAGACCTTGCAAAATGAAGGAATATTCTGTGACAAGATTGAGGAAGCAGCCTTTTTAAATGACATAAGCCTGACAGACATCTGTGTGGGAGGAGCCCAGAAAAATGCCTGCTGAAAAATTTAAGCCATTTAGGTCTACTGTAAAGGTATTAGTCTTAAGTGAATCTTTCTGCAGGAGCACTTAAACAAGAAATATAAATAATGCAATGCTTCTTTTATTGACTTTATATGTGATACAAGACAAAAATCATTCCCAACAGGGAGAAAAAAATTTAAAATACAAGGTGAAGGAAAATCATCTAAAATATAATCTGAATAAATGATGATGCAGGTAGCAAAAATAGATACAAGAGTGAGTCCGGTGTGGTATTGGAATCAAATTACATCTTTCAATACCAAGTCCTTAAACAGTGGCAGCCAACAGTGCTTCAGTTTCTCAGCAGTCATTTTTCTGGGACCACTCACACACACAGATGTCTGTCATACTTATATCATTTAAAAAGGGTGCTTCCTCTACCTTGTCAGAAATCTTCCATCTGCAAGGTCTACAACTTGGCTTTCATCTTAATAAGTAATCATATTAAGGCAGCAAGATAGCACATCCAAAGTTGTGACGTCCTCCCATTTTTAAGAGTACTTACAGGTTTCCAATCTAATATTTAAATTTCAAAGAAAAAGTATATCGATATACAATATGTGTTCAGTACAAGAAACTATATGCAATATTTAAAGCTAAATGCATTTAGTAGAACATTTTAAGTGTTCTACCTTACCTTCAATCTGGACAGCATGAAGGCCTACATACCTTAAAGGACAATAACAGATCTTTCAAAACAAATCAATAGCTCTTACACTATTTGCCTATACAGTATACGTTTCTAAAAGGTTTTACAAAGGTACCTTTCTTTCATCAGTTGATAGAGGTTTTCTTTCATGTACTCCAACACAAAATACAGATGATTATTTTCTCGGATCACTTCTTTCAGTCTGACTACGTTGGCATGGTTTAACTTCTTCAAGCTCTAAAGTAACATACAAAAATCACACTGAATTTCCTTTGCTCAATGATGCAACACTGATGTTAAACATGACACCGAAAATGTTTTAATAAAGGCAAGCCTTTATAACCCCCCCCCCCCGTTCAGTCTACTTGCCCAGCTACTTTTCAGCAGTGCTAGTCCTTAACTACCAACATCAGTGAACATGAGTGTGATGCCCCTGCAGTGGCCCAGTAATTAAGGAGCCTCAATCCTCACCACTAGCATCAGTGAGGGGCGTCCACATTGGGAGGATAACAAGTACACAAACAGTAAAGTACAATTTCCCTTAAGAGCATACAGAGATCACAGTCAGTCTGGGCTGGTTTCTCCCTTTCTCTCCAGATCCTCAATAAGAGTCCCAACTGGCACAGCTATAGAGTTCAAATCTCAGCCGAGTGGTCAAGCCAAAACCTCCAGCACCCTCTCTGTTCAACCAGTGCTTCATTTCCCTGCCCAAGTAGCTGACACACACACAAACACACTTTGAGATTTGAGTTACATACAAACAGGCAGATACTCCTGGGGAAGGCTGGCACAGGTTCTCCAGCTATTCCCCGTTCTAACGAGACTATATGGTAGCACCGACTGCCACCAACTACTACTAACAGCTACTATAAAGGCCCTTACCAAAGGGTGTCCAGTTCTACTGTGCAATGTTATTATTATCCAATTGGCAAGTGTGACTGAGAATTGAAGGCCATTTAGGAGTAGCTTATACAGTCCAACCAAATACATGCAAGTATGCTAAGAGCTTAAATTATCTCTACACAAAACACCACAATTAAAATGTTTTTATTATTAAAACACAAGACAATGCTTATTAATTCAATACAATGACATTAAGAGAGTTCAGAAATTACAGGAAATACTTTAAAACAACATTGTAGGACAGTCTGACATAAATATAGAAAAACAGCTAGACTAATCTGGCTATAGTCCTATCTGTCTCTAAGAGAAATACTAAGATCTAAGATCCTACTTACAGAGCAAAGCACAGTGCTGTCAGATTCAGAACAAAATACAAAATGCCACCTCTTTCTCTCTGAGATGGTCTTAAATTGATAATACACATTACTGCTGAGTCATTTCAGATTACATCATTCTTGACACTTCTGCTCAAGTTTCCCAGTCTCACAGAACTTAAAATTTAACATTTCTTTGTAATCTGCACCTGCCAGGAAGCAACAGCAATAAAATACACTTTGCAAGTGAAAGCTAGTAATTATCTGTGTCTTAGGAGAATAGACAGAATTTCCAGCTGCAAACAATCTGTCTCCAAGCTTAAGATCACACACAGTTGTAAAATTCTTTACTTATCTGCTTTCTTCCAGCAGGGTGCACTGTGGTTACATTTTTGAAGCTCAACACATAACACAGTTTCCTATATTTGACAAACAAGCCTGTGGATCATATTAATATTTACAATGACATAGAATTATTTACAAAATGCTATCTGGCTGAGCTGGTAGCCCCTCAGATTTTCACAATGAGAAAGGTTCTTTTTTTCCAATATGTACACTGTTCATTCTGTGCTTTCCAACAAAAGTTGTACAGAAAATGAGTGTGTTCAAGAGAAACCCATCTCTATGGCACTTACTGAGTTTGTTGCAATGTACTATTTTTTCATTAATATTCAGCAACACATGCTATAACCATGAAATGTAACTTTTAAGTCACCTACTTCAAGCAGCTACATTCCAGTGAAGGGTTGTGGGAGAGCTGAAGCTAATCCTACAACTCAGTGTGTGCAAGGCAGAAAAGCTCATCCTGAAGAAGGCTCCAACCCATCAAAGAATGTACGCCAACATTCACTCTGTCTCTCTCACTGCACTCACATCCACATGCAAGCTTGAGGAATGCCAGTTCATCTACAACACATCTTTAGGGTGTGGAAGCAAACCAAAGCACCAATCAGAAACCCACACAGACAGAAACAGGATGAAACATGAGCAATGTGGAAGAAAGATACCCAGACAGTTCCAACAGTAGTAAGAGGAACGGGTCTTGTATCTAAATACAATTGTAGATTCTTTATGTTTCCAATACATGTAACTCCATATGAACGGCAAAAAGAGTCATTACTGGTGACATTGCAGGTGCTGTGAAAAGCACTTTTGGCTGACATCAAAGATTGAAACAATACTAATTTTATGAACTTTAATTGTAATTTGCCTTTGGAATGGGGTTCATTCCTATCATGGTATTAGAAACCCAAAACATTTGAAGAAATTAAAAAACCACGGAGAGGATGAGTACACTACGTAAACAAGGCACTCCATCCTAGGAAACAAACTGGAAAATCAGAAGTATGAAGCAGCAATGTTGCCAGGTCCTGTAACCTTCTTTGAAAAACTGTAAAACTGACTACAGCGTGCCCAGAATTAGAAGACACACACTGGTTAGATGCCCTAGATATCCAAAAGGTAAACATTGAGAACATTAGTCATAAAATATGAATTCAAGCATTTTCTAGCTGGGTAACACTAATGACACTAATGCATTTTATACATACAATGGCATTTAATCAGCCTTGCTGTCACTGCAGTGGAACAAACTGACAAAAGTAGCTGGACTAAGTGTGTTATAACAGAATATAAACAATGAACAAGCATAGCAATCTGTGCATCTCCAGCCTCATCAAAGATCACTCGCCTTTGACAAATAAAGGCTTCTTGTTTTGGAACACTACCTGGTTTTCATTATTTTGGGGAATTACCGTGACTGAGCCCATCAACAAAGTTAAGACCACTAGTTTCTCTGTTTTTTTATTTATTTAGTTTTTATTCTATAACAGAATCTAAAAACATTTGCTGCTAAAGACATAAAACTGCATTACATGTGTAGCAACATCCTATAAACTTGTCAGGAATCTATAAAACAGTAAAACATTTTAAGAAGCAGGGACTGAGAGCTTTAATAACTGATAACACAAAAGAAGAGAAGAAGATCAAACAATAAAGTGGTCCATTTAAAATAGCCATTAGGAAAACAGTCATTTAGGAATCAACTCAGACATTAAATCTCTAGTACACACTTCATACACTGAATGCTTGTTCACCTCACTAATCACACCATTCACTAGTGAAGAATGCTTGTTCACCTCACTAATCACACCATTCACTAGTGAAACTTTTCAGGTACAGCCTGCACAGCATACTACAATGTGAAAAAACTGCAATTAGACAAAACATTTACACTTAAGGTCCATGGAGCATGCAGCCACATACAAAAGCTCTGTCAATGCCCTAGTTATCTGTGACTCTTGTCAGGCACACAAACTCCACCCACAAAGCTAAACAAGGACAGACTGACACATAGCTGAGTCTCTGGAACCAGGACTCATGATATCACTAGTGTGTTACTCATACAGTATATTCTCATGTGCTACATTTGCTGAATGAGGAAAGATAACAATATGTTTATGGGCTACATACCATAACTTACTTAAATCTTATAACATTCTAACAGCTCTGAGCACCAGAACTATAAACTTAATAAAATTACAAAAATCGATCACATTTTATAAGTTTAGGTATAAAACAGTAACAGATTACATGATTAAACATATAGCCTTGAACGGGGTAAAGAATTCTTTATCACACAATTTACTGTGTTTAAACAAAAAAAAAGTTATTTTTACATTTTTGACCAAAATTAGGGTTTAAGCGGGTAAACAAAAAAAAATTCCCTAGTAAATCAAAGAATACAAAGTATTTTACAAGATGGTCAGGAATTAAAGTTTGTGTATACTAATCTGACAATTCTAGGCTTCACTTTTGTCTAGCTAGCAATTGCTAATCTGACATATAAGGAACTAGATACCTTGTACTACAAAGTAAAATTCAAACTGTGACATGAACCCGTCACAGTAGTAACAGCAGTAGTAGTACTAGTACTAGTAGAAGTATTAGAAGTAGTAAGTGCACTAAGAAAAATGACTGAGGGAAAGTGGTAGGTTCAGATGGACTAACAACAGCTATAATTATAAAACTGGGTGCGTGCATTAGATGATAAATGGCTCCCGAGGGTACTTACTGCAGTATGAAGAATGGGGCATATCACAGGGCACAGGAGAGTAAGCATTCCAGTTCCAATGTACAAGACGAAATTGATATTCACAGCTGCAAGAAGCACAGATATCAAACTCCACTCATACTGTATGAAAACATATTGGAAAAAGTGACTGATAAGCAAATATGCAGAGTAGCAGAAAGTTAACACAGAAGATGAGTAGTTTGAATATAGATAAGGATACAGTACATCTGACATGATACACAGCAAAATAGATGGAAGCACCAGACCACAGCAAATAAAACCATAACTTATTCCAAGAAGAAACTGGTGAGCGCTTTTGCAGCCAAAAGCTGCTTCATCAGACAATCACTACATTTCCTGTTATTTAAATCCATACCAACCAATCCTTAGACAGAAACAATTAACACACAAAAAATCTATTATAAAAAATGTAATAAGTATAAAAATGTGTATATAAAAATGTCATATATATATATATATATATATATATATATATATATGTGTGTGTGTGTGTGTGTGTGTGTGTGTATAAAAATGTGAGATATATATATATATATATATATATATAGTGCCAACTTCACCCCCCTCTCACCCCCTAAATGGCCCATCTCAATACCGGAAGATTGCCAAATTCCAGTAATAACGGCCACACAGGTACAAAACGTACTCTCTAAAGCCAAGAATACAGCATCCATGGGACCAGATGACATCCCGGGCTGTGTACTACATGAACTACAATATGAACTGGCACCTCACCTAAGTGTCATGTTTAATCATAGCCTCACCTCAGGTTTCGTGCCCACTGAGTGGCGCAGAGCTACAGTTATCCCAATCCACAAGGGAGGATCCACCTTGGATCCCAGAAACTACCGTCCCATCAGTCTGACAAGCCTTATCTGCAAGGCCATGGAGCGTATTACCATGGAACTTATAAACAAAGACATTGGCAACCTTCAAACACTGGACCCCACCCAGTTTGGGTTTGTGAAGGGCCGATCTTGTCTCCTGAACCTGATTGACTTCTTTGAATCAGTCTCCAGAGCCATGGACAAGGGTAAGGTGGTCCACACAGCCTATCTAGACCTTGCCAAGGCCTTTGACACCATCCCCCACTCTGGAATCATAGATAAACTTACTAACTTGGGCATTAATCCCTATGTCACCCAATGGGTTGCTAAATGGCTTACTGATAGAACCCACACTGTAAAAGTAGCCGACTCCAAATCCAACTCCAGACAAGTGACAAGTGGAGTACCTCAGGGTTCAGTCCTGGGGCCGCTCTTGTTTGGCATCTACTTCTCTGAAGTACAGGTCAACACTAAGGGACTCTGGTTAAAGTCTGCAGATGACTGCAAACTGGGAGCCATTATTGAATCCCCAAATGATGTGGATACTCTACAAAAGGGCCTTACAGAAACAGATGCTTGGTGCCAGAGTCATGGGCTCAAGCTCAGTGCCAAGAAATGTATTGTTATCCCCTTTGGGAAAAAAACATGTATCCATGAATTACCATATAGGTGGCAGTACACTAAACACAGAAAGTGTGATAAGAGACTTAGGGACACAGGTGGACAGTGGTCTCACCTTCGATAACCACATCGCCACAACAGTCAGGAAATCCTTTTATGTGGCACACCTCATCACGAAGGGCTTTTCATCCAGAAAAAAGGAGGTCATTGTCCCACTGTACTCATCCCTCATTAGACCCATTATAGAATACAACGCCCCATTTGGTATGTACCTCTCAAGACATCTGCAACAACTGGAAAGGCCTCAGAAATACCTCACTAAAAGAATCACAGGCCTAAAGCAGATGCCCTACGCTGACCGCCTTAAAAAACTCCAGCTATACTCTATCGCATATCGTCTACTCAGAGGCGATCTCTGCTTAACATACAAGGCCATGTCAAACCCAGAGCTGTTGGACATGCTACACTTAAAGAAATCCCAATTCCTCAGAGCTACACGCTCCAGGGATCTAAACCTTGTCATCACAATAAACAAAACATGCTGGAGGGATAGGTTCCTGACCCAGAGACTCCCCAGACTCTGGAATAGATTGCCCATACATGTAAAGCAGAGTGCCTCTTTGGACCTCTTCAAGAGGAACCTTGACGATTGGATGGGAGAAAAGAAATTCACCCCAGGGATCACGTCAGTCGCCCTGCTAGACAGGGGTCCAGGAAAGTAAATAATGTGGGAAGAAATAGCCAGGGAATTGTTATGGCTAGGCTTGTATAGGCCCTAGGGCTTATAGCCTAGTACCAACCTATGAACCTATATATACATATATATATATATATATATATATATATATATATATATATATATAAAGATGTAATATATATATAAAACCATTTCTTGTTAAATTACCTATTGAGTGGTCTTCTAGCTAGTATGGCTTTTATGGGCAATTTATCTGGGAGCCTCACAACATTTTAAGGGGAGCTCTACAGGGGCATGTAGTATTTTACCGAAGGTTTGTGGATCACCTCTTCCTCTTATGGGAAGGAGGTGAAAGTATGCTTAGATGTTTCCTGAATGATATTAACAACAGCACTGACTTTTTAAAGTTCACTGCTAAGAGTTTTCCTGAATCAACTGAGTTCTTAGACATTAACATTTTTTATAATAGGTAGTGTACAGCTTAATAGATTTTTTTGTCTGTTAATTGTTTCTGTCTGAGGATTGGTTGGTATGGATTTAAATAACAGGAAATATAATGACGGTTTGTCTGATGAAGCAGCTTTTGGCTGCGAAAGCGTTCGCCTGTTTCTTCCTGGAATAAATTTTTATGGTTTTATTCGCTGTGGTCTGGTGCCTCCACCTATTTTGCTCTGCATCATTTGTATTTCTGGGGGACCAGTTTACCTGCATCACAATCATATTATTTTTTGGACATCTGACATGATACTTTCAGTGAGACAAGACAGGAAAAGGAAGCTGGAGAAGATGACAGAGTTCAACTGGGCATTCCCAGATTTGGAGAAAAGCACATGACAAGGTTCCAAGAAGGCTTAATTGGGCAATCCTGCAATGACCACAAACATTTATTGATTTATTTTTACATAGTTTTCATGGGTAGAGCACTGAACAGCAATGACCAACTGCAGACTCAGCCTGGATTGCACAGTATAACAAAAGAACAAAGCAGTATACAGTAGACATTAATGTTCTACAATATGATTAAAATCACATATAGGTACATGTACAGGTTCCATAAAAACAACAAAGCTGGCAATTATTGCTGCTGTCATGAACTAAGATACAGCTGTGTAACTATTTACAATTAGTGCAGACTATGTTTAAGAATTCAATGACACACACACACAGTGTTCAAACTTGCCGGGGGGTACCACTGTGAGTGGACATGCATTATAGTTCAACTCTCCATCATCAAACAGGTGACAGAAGGGAGATACATCACTACAAGCAAATCCTGAGCAGAAACTTCAGCAAATGATGCAGGGTAATGGAATGCAAAATCAAAAGCACATGGGATGAAATTGAGTACAGACAATGTAGAGGTCATAGCAGCAAATGGTGGAAATCAGAACACGCTGAAAACTGAAACAGAATGGAAACCGTTTAACAGCTTCAAGTATATGGGAGGTGTGGTTGACAAAAAAAAGTAAGTCTGAATGAGGTCAAAGCTATAACCAAAGGTGCTGCAAAAAAGTGCCAGGGATAATGTGCACTATAGGAAGGCCAAAGAAACTGAAAAGTAATGTGTACAAAACAGTGGCTAGACCAGTGATGCTATGTGGCACATAAACCAGGGTGGTGACGGCAAAGCAACTGAGAAAGGTAATGGAGATGAAGTGCTTAAGACGGGTAGCAGGAAGCATGTTATAGGACAAAGAAAGTAGGACATCAAAGCGGAAGCCAAAGAGGCCCCCATCTGCAGAGAAGGTCAGGGAGAATAGATTTTGGTGGTCTAGTTACAGATGCATGAAAGCAAATGATGATTTTGTAAAACAGATATGACAGAGGAAAGAAGGCAGAAGGAAATGAAGACATCCAGCCAGCAAATGGTTGAAAATTGTGTGAGAAAAGACATGTGACAGCTGAACATGACTTCCAAGGAGGAAGGAGACTGGTTTTGAATCAATGAAGGTAGCAACAGTTGGGGTGATACCTCAACTCCAAGTTAAAAATAGGATTGATGATTTTTTTTTTTAATACAGATTTTAGGCTTGAAAACTGAAAGAATTCAGAGTGAACATGTTTTTGCAATTAAAACCAAAGACAATGCTTTATACAAACACTAAACAAAATTTCTATACATAAGTAATTTAGGAAGCTGAATTTAAATTTACTAATAATGTGAATGGATCATAGTAGTGATTATTAACCTTCACATTACATAGGTTCATAGGTTGGTACTAGGCTATCAGCCCTATGGCCTATACAAGCCTAGCTATAACAATTCCCTGGCTATTTCTTCCCACATTATTTACTTTCCTGGACCCCTGTCTAGCAGGGCGACTGACGTGATCCCTGGGGTGAATTTCCTTTCTCCCATCCAATCATCAAGGTTCCTCTGGAAGAGGTCCAAAGAGGCACTCTGCTTTACATGTATGGGCAATCTATTCCAGAGTCTGGGGAGTCTCTGGGTCAGGAACCTATCCCTCCAGCATGTTTTGTTTATTGTGATGACAAGGTTTAGATCCCTGGAGTGTGTAGCTCTGAGGGATTGGGATTTCTTTAAGTGTAGCATGTCCAACAGCTCTGGGTTTGACATGGCCTTGTATGTTAAGCAGAGATCGCCTCGGAGTAGACAATATGTGACAGAGTATAGCTGGAGTTTTTTAAGGCGGTCAGCGTAGGGCATCTGCTTTAGGCCTGTGATTCTTTTAGTGAGGTATTTCTGAGGCCTTTCCAGTTGTTGCAGATGTCTTGAGAGGTACATACCAAATGGGGTGTTGTATTCTATAATGGGTCTAATGAGGGATGAGTACAGTGGGACAATGACCTCCTTTTTTCTGAAAAGCCCTTCGTGATGAGGTGTGCCACATAGAAGGATTTCCTGACTGTTGTGGCGATGTGGTTATCGAAGGTGAGACCACTGTCCACCTGTGTCCCTAAGTCTCTTATCACACTTTCTGTGTTTAGTGTACTGCCACCTATATGGTAATTCATGGATACATGTTTTTTCCCAAAGGGGATAACAATACATTTCTTGGCATTGAGCTTGAGCCCATGGCTCTGGCACCAAGCATCTGTTTCTGTAAGGCCATTTTGTAGAGTATCCACATCATTTGGGGATTCAATAATGGCTCCCAGTTTGCAGTCATCTGCAAACTTTGTTAGCCAGAGTCCCTTAGTGTTGACCTGTACTTCAGAGAAGTAGATGCCAAACAAGAGCGGCCCCAGGACTGAACCCTGAGGTACTCCACTTGTCACTTGTCTGGAGCTGGATTTGGAGTCGGCTACTTTTACAGTGTGGGTTCTATCAGTAAGCCATTTAGCAACCCATTGGGTGACATAGGGATTAATGCCCAACTTAGTAAGTTTATCTATGATTCTTTAGTGGGGGATGGTGTCAAAGGCCTTGGCAAGGTCTAGATAGGCTGTGTGGACCACCTTACCCTTGTCCATGGCTCTGGAGACTGATTCAAAGAAGTCAATCAGGTTCAGGAGACAAGATTGGCCCTTCACAAACCCAAACTGGGTGGGGTCCAGTGTTTGAAGGTTGCCAATGTCTTTGTTTATAAGTTCCATGATAATACACTCCATGGCCTTGCAGATAAGGCTTGTCAGACTGATGGGACGGTAGTTTCCGGGATCCAAGGTGGATCCCCCCTTGTGGATTGGGATAACTAGCTCTGTGCCACTCAGTGGGCACGAAACCTGAGGTGAGGCTATGATTAAACATGACTCTTGGGTGAGGTGCCAGTTCATATTGTAGTTCATGTAGTACACAGCCCGGGATGTCATCTGGTCCCATGGATGCTGTATTCTTGGCTATAGAGAGTGCGTTTTGTACCTGTGTGGCCGTTATTACTGGAATTTGGCAATCTTCCGGTATTCAGATGGGCCATTTAGGGGGTGAGAGGGGGGTGAAGTTGGCAGTGAATCGATCTGCCAGGATATTGGCAATATCCTTTGGAACAGTATATTTAATGCCATTCTGTTTTAGCTCAGAGCAGATCTGAGCATTGCCATTTAGATTTTTGACATAGTTATAGAATGCTTTGTGGTTGTCTTTGGAATCTTTGGCAATTTTATTTTCGTAACTAGCTTTGGAGGATTTTATGAGGCATCTCAGTTTCTTACTGAGGCTAGTAAGGGAGTTTTTGCATCCTGGGATTTTCCTCTTTTCTGCAAAAGTTTCTTCCTTTTGTTGTAAAGTTTGTTTATGGCAGGGGACCACCAGATTGGCTTCCTTTTTTTGGATGAGAGCATTTTGGTTCTATTTGGGATGGCACGATTCATGCATGAGTGGATGTGCTCGTACAGTGCCTTAGTGTAGGATTCAGCAGTTGAACTTTCAGTTCCCGTCTGCATGGGTGTCATGAAGTTTGTCACTTCTGACTTGAGTAGCATGAAGTTGGCTTTGGAGAAGTTTTTTATGGTGGTTTCTTTACTGGGGGTGGGGGTGGGATGTGGATGTTAAGGGTGATTAGCTTATGGTCATAAATTAGGAACAACCCAAAACAGAACAATGATTAATACAGAGCGATCCAAAGTCTCTTAGCTTTCTTCAAAAATCTTGCTTGTTTACATTCACCATCGTCTCATATACCATTAATTCTGCCTCGGGATTTTAGAAGGACCAAGCCAAACTAAGTCTATTTCTGGTTATGCTCTTCACTAGTGTTCTCCCAAAATTCCCCATTTCTTTTGATGTTAGCATTTTAAATGTAATTTTACTTGACTTCTTAGCTCTTCTATAAACCATTTTATCTCCCCCGCCTCAGGCTCCATTGTTGACTTCCATTTCACTGTTACCACTTTCTTTGCTACTAGAAGTATCAGGTAGATGAACGCTTTCCTAACTAGTAACATTTTTTTTTTCCAGCTTAGTACTCTACTTCTTCTAGTTTTGCATTTTTTTCCCTACATTTTTTTAATAACTCTCTTAATTCTTTTCTGAGCTGTCAGTTTTTCACATTGCCAGAATATGTGTTCCCAATCACTTGTGCTCTTCGAGCACCTCCAACAAGAATTACTTGATTCAGGGAACATCTTGTGAATTCTAACTGGTGTGCAAAAATACTTGTGGAAATTTCACTAATGAAAATTCTCAATTTTCTCAATTTGGTAGGTCTCTGTGGAATTGGACATATTTCTTCCTAGGAGTTGTCAGTGAGTAATTCTCAATTTACTTTGCCAATACTGCACATTTTTTCTTATATCCACCCCATTTATTACTGATTTGAGCTTTGTACAGTCTACTAGCTAACCGTGTTAATGTCTGCTGACCTTGCTTCCAGTAGTATTTTCATTAGGCCAAGTAAAGTAACTCCTCTTGCTTGCATTTCCTCCACAAAAATCTAATCAATATTTCATATATGCCCCTGTGCAACATATATTCCCCTGGTTGTAACTTCATGTGTCCACAAAGTTCGATCCAGTCACATCTTTCATCTGGACCTCTTCACTGCTCCCTTAACGGATTCTGATGAAGTCCTGCTCTGTGAGGATGAAAGCGCTAAATAAAGTGGAAAAATAAGTGATTTTGCCTTGTGTTTCCACCTTTTGTGGTTCTAAGTTTGTCTGTTCTATTGTGTTATTCTAGGCCTTGGGTAAAGGTAATAGGTTGGTACTAGGCTATCGGCCCTAGGGTCTATACAAGCCTAGCCAAACAATTCCCCATATATTTCTTCCTACAATATTTACTTCCCTGGACCCCTGTCTAGCAGGGCGACTGATGTGATCCCTGGGGTGAATTTCCTACCTCCCATTAAATCATCAAGGTTCCTTTTGAAGAGGGCCAAGGAGGCGCCTTGCTTATGGGCAGTCTATTCCAGAGTATGGGGAGTATCTGGGTCAGGAACCCATCCCTACAGCATGTTTTGTTCATTGTGATGACAAGGTTTAGATCCCTGGAGTGTGTGGCTCTGAGGGATTGGGATTTCTTTAAGTGGAGCATGTCCAACAGTTCAGGGTTTGACATGGCCTTGTATGTTAAACAGAGATTGCCTCTGAGTAGACGATATGCCACAGAATATAGCTGGAGTTTTTTAGACGGTGAGCATAGGGCATCTGCTTTAGGCCTGTGATTCTTTTAGTGAGGTATTTCTGCGGCCTTTCTAGCTGTTGCAGATGTCTTGTGAGGTACATACCAAATGGGGTGTTGTACTCTATAATGGGTCTAAGGAGGAATGAGTACAGTGGGACAATGATCTCCTTTTTTCTGGATGAAAACCCTTAGTGATGAGGTGTGCCACATAGGATTTCCTGACTGTTGTGGCAATGTGGTTATCGAAGGTGAGACCACTGTCCACCTGTGTCCCTAAGTCTCTCATCACACTTTCGATGTTTAGTGTACTGCCACCTATGTGGTAATTCATGGGTACATGTTTTTTCCCAAAGGGGATAACTATACACTTCTTGGCATTAAGCTTGAGTCCATGGCTCTGGCACAAAGCATCTGTTTCTGTAAGGCCCTTTTGTAGAATATCCACATCATTTGGGGATTCAATAATGGCTCCCAGTTTGCAGTCATCTGCAAACTTTGTTAGCCAGAGTCCCTTAGTGTTGTCCTGTACTACAGATATGTAGATGCCAAACAAGAGTGGTCCCAGGACTGAACCCTGAGATACTCCACTTGTCTGGAGCTGGATTTGGAGTCGGCTACTTTTACAGTCTAGGTTCTGTCAGTAAGCCAGTTGGCAACCCATCGAGTGACGTAGGGATTTATGCCCAGCTTAGTAAGTTTATCTACGATTCCAGAATGGGGGATGGTATCGAAGGCCTTGGCAAGGTCCAGATAGGCTGTGTGGACTGCCTTACCCTCGTCCACAGCTCTGGAGACTGATTCAAAGAAGTCAATCAGGTTCAGGAGATAAGATCGGCCCTTCACGAACCCAAATCCTTTAAAAGATATACAATCAGTTAACTATTTAGCCCGGGTCACTTTAGAACTATCCTTCTTGAAGAATAAATTGGGGAGCAAACAACTGGTCATTTTTCCTGAAATCCTGTGTTCTGTGCAGATAAAATCAAAGCTGCCAAAGACATCTGCAACAAGTATTCTCTTTTATTTGAGAATTTCAGCAAGAACACAGGTAAATTGATGACCCGATTTATGTTGAATTCGGAAGCCACCTTAGGTCAAAAAAAAAAAAAAAAAGAAGGGTTCATGCATAATGTGACCCCATCCTTACAGACAATCAAGTATGGAAGTCTTGCGGAGACGGCTTGGAGTTTAGATACTCGTCTAGCAGAGGTGATAGCGGTCAGAATAATTGCTTCCCAGGACAAGAATTTAAGGTCAGCCTTAGCTGAAGGTTCAAATGGCAGTTGGGTAAGAGCCTGTAACAGAACATTCAAATCCCAAGGGGAGTTGGGACTTTAACTGAGGGCCTGAATAAAATGGCACCCTTAAGGAAGTCCTTGCAAAATTTCAAAGAATCCAAGGAAGAATGATTTTCACCTGAGTGAAAATTTGAAATGGCTGCTAGTTGAACTTTAGAAGTAGAATAACTTGCCCGGTTGTCAAAAATGGAGGCCAAAAAAGAAAAATTGAGAACTGCCGAGACTGGGGCACAGAAAGGTTCCAAGCGTCTCTGAAAGCCCTAAACTGAAAATCTTTTCAATTTACATTTAAAAATTTTCCTGGTAAAAAGTTTCTGAGAGGATAAAAGAATCTGTCGAACTGGGAAGGAAAGCCAGGGCTGCCTAGCCATCACTGGAAAAGGAGAAATTATACAGTCAGCCAGAAGCCTTTGATAGCCAGGTGTTTCATCCCTGTTGGGTATAATAGGAGTTCTGGATATGGATCCAGTATCCACGGTGGATAAAAAAGGTGAGGCCTGAGAAAGGGAAACCAAACCCATCAAGGCCAAAAGGGCACAGTGAGAATGACTGCGGTCTTCAACCAGGAAGCTTTCCGTAGAAATTTGGGGAAAAGGAGTAACAGGGGTAAGTGTAAAAGGAGGGCTAACTGTGGACTACATAATCTTTTGGTTGCTCCCACTGTGGAAGGACCAGGGAAAAGAACCTACTGCACTTGTTCAGAAGCAAAAAGACTGCAGCATGGCTAGCCTCATCGATGAAGAACCTTTTCTGCCACTCAATGATTGTGAGACTACTAGTGGGACATAAAAACAGACCTGCTTAGTCTGTCTGCAATCACACTGGTTTTCCCCAATATGTGCATTGCCATAAGAAAGCGACTGGAAGAGATCACTCACTGCCAGACTCTCGCTGTCTCTTGACACAATGCATAAGATCTGATGCCCCCTTTTTATTGATATACAGACATGTCAGTAGTCTGGCATGTATCACAATCATCCCCGAAGGTAGAAAGTACAGTTGTGTACACCTACCATAAATGTAGATGTTCGAGTGTCTTCACTGTTGCAGTCATAACTGTAGGGTGCTCCTGCCGGCAGGCAGCCCGAGGTCGGCCAGAATCCCAAAGTCTGGGTCCGGAGTCGGCTGTACATGCCAGTACCCTGATGTCAGTATGTTCTGGTACATAGCCCTCAGCCGACGCCATCTTCTCCAGCCTTTCTTGCCCTAGATGTCAGAAGTCCCCCAATAAATCAAAACAAAATGAATCCACCAAGGAAACACAAATACACCACAAAGGAGAGAAAAAGAGGGGATAGGAGGGAGGGAAACACCGACTGCAACAGTGAAGACACTCGAACATCTACATTTATGGTAGGTGTACACAACTGTACTATGTTCATCGTGTTTCACTGTTGCAGTCATAACTGTAGGGTGGAATCCCAAAGCAGAGGAAAAAAGGGGGGAGGTTTAGACAGAAGAAGGGGCAGCAAGAAGACCCTGCAAAACAGCAGAGGCAAAGCCTGCCCTGGTCTTAGAATACAAAGGGAGATTGTAATGCTTGGAAAAAGTATGCACAGAACTCCAAGTGGCAGCTTCCAAAATATCCTTGGTAGGAACCCCCTGAGAAAAGCTGTAGAAGTAGCAGCTGCTCTAGTAGAATGACTTCTCACAGTACCTGGAAACTGTTTCCCATGATGAGTGTAACAAAATCTTATTCCATAAGAAATCCATTTGGAAATAGTTTGTTTGGAAATAGCCTTACCAAGAGAACTGGAGGCAAAAGAAACAAACAATTGGTTAGATTTTCTGAACTCTTTAGTCTTGTCCAAATAAAATCGTAACTGTCTGTGCACGTCCAAGGAATGCAAAATCCTTTCCACTTTATTCTGAGGATTAGGAAAGAAGGTAGGAAGGTGAATTGGTTCGTTTAAAGCCACTTTCGAAATCACCTTAGGCAAGAAAGTAGGATTGGTTCTCAAGGATACTCTGTCCTGGTGGAAAATAAGGAATGGTTCCACAGCCATGAGAGCTTGCAACTCTGAGACCCTTCTGGCAGAAGTCAAAGCTAACAAAAGAACTGTCTTCCAAGATAAAAACTTAATATCTGAAGAAGCAGCAGGCTCAAAAGGAGGCAAAGTAAGTTTTTCCAAAACATAATTAAGATCCCAAGCAGGAACAGGAGGAGTCCTGGGAGGCCTTAAATTCTTAGCTCCTCTCAGGAATTGTCTCACCAAAGGATGAGAAAAAACAGGGGGATCAGTATTGAAATGAGCAGAAATAGCAGAAGCATGAAACTTAATGGAAGAAAAAGACAGTCCATCAGACAAAAGATCCGAAAGGTAAAGCAAAATAGAAGAGAGATCAGGTACCAGAGGGTCCAAACCTCGGCCCTGCATCCAAATGCAAAATCTCTTCCATTTAGAGGCATAGGATTTCCTAGTGCTAGGCCGTCTAGCTTCCAAAAGAACATCCAAAACTTGTTTGGGAAGACTAGAAGAAATCAAATTCCTTTGAAGAGCCAAGCTGTCAGGCAAAGGGTCTTGAGATTGGAATGTAGCAACTGACCCTGATGCTGGGACAGAAGAGAAGGGTTCAGAGGGAGAATCCAAGGAGGCTCCAAGAACAGGTGCCTTAAAGTTGGATACCAAAATTGTCGAGGCCAATTCGGAGCAATCAAGATGAGGAATTTGGGCTTGTCCTGTTTTATCTTTAGTAATACCCGAGGAAGTAGAGGAAGAGGAGGGAAGGCATAACCCGAAAGGTTTTTCCAGCTGAAGGACAGGGCATCCACTTTCCAAGCTGTTTTGTGGAATGACCTGGTGCAAAAGTGAGGCAGCTGATGATTGAGATGGGATGCAAACAGATCTATCTGGGGGCATCCCCAAACTGCAGTAATCCTGTTGAATAAGTTGGTGTCTAGCATCCATTCGTGAGGATCCACAATGTTCCTGCTCAGGCTGTCTGCTAAGAGATTCTGTTCTCCTGGTATGAATTGGGCCTGGAGATGAAGATTCAGATTTAGAGCTGTGTCCCATAAAGCCATAGCTAGTCTGCAAAGGGGGTACGAATGAGAGCCCCCCTGCTTGTTTATGTACCACATGACTGTGGTGTTGTCTGTGCAAATCAAAAGAGGTCCTGGATGCAAAAGGTGCTTGAAGGCTAGAAGAGCATTTTGAACTGCCAACATTTCCTTCAGATTGATGTGCCAGTGAAGATGATCCTTTGTCCAGGTTCCCTGCTGGCAATTGCCTAGAAAATGTGCTCCCCAAGCATAATCCGATGCGTCCGTGGTTATGATTTGAGAAGGTTGAGGAAGACGGAAAGGCTTTCCTTCGTTTAAAGCACACACCCTGGACCACCAAAGGAACTCCTTTTGGAGGCAGGGGATCAGAGGAATCAGTGTCCAGATCGTGGTAATGCTGCGACCACACACTTTTCAGATACCATTGAAGCTTTCTCATATGAAGCCTTGCATTTGGAATCAACAGAATGCAGGAAGCCATGTAGCCCAGTGCCTGCAGGAATTTCCTTGCAGTGAGCTGAGGTAGAGTTGCCAAAGTCTTGAAAATTGAAGCCAGCTGTATTTGTTTTTCTGTAGTGAGGAAGGCCCTTTGTAAGGTTGTGTTTAAAAGGGCTCCCAGGAATACCATTTGCTGAGAAGGGATCAGATGTGACTTTTTTGTGTTCACTGAAAATCCCAACAGGAGGAGAAGACGTTGAACAAAATCCAGATGTTGAAGTAAAAGATCCTTGCTGTACGAAAAACGCTAACCAACGACTTGCGAGCTGCTTTCCACCGCACGGCAAGAAAGACTGGAGAAGATGGCATCGGCTGAGGGCTATGCACCAGAGCGTACTGACGTCAGGGTACTGGCATGTACAGCCGACGCCGGACCCAGACTTTGGGATTCTGGCCGACCTCGGGCTGCCTGCCGGCAGAAGCACCCTACAGTTATGACTGCAACAGTGAAACACGATGAACATCATCTTGAAAGGCCTGCATTGCTAGTAGGACTGCTCTCATTTCCAGGACACTGAAGTGCAAACTGGACTCTTCCTGGGACCAAGCTCCTTGTATTGTCCTTCCCAATATATGCCCCTCACCCAATTTGAGAAGCATCCATGGTGACTATGGCTATTGGTTGTGGGAGAAAAAAAGGAGTGACATTAACAAACTTTTTTCTGAATGAAACCATCAAAGAAGATATTCCTTGCAAACTTTGAAATTGGGGCTGAAGTGCTTAGAGGATGCTGAAGAACAGATCACGGTACTGAAAGAGTCCACTGTAGGACTCGCATATGAAATCTGGCTAACGGAACAAGTGTCATCACTGCAGCCATTGACCTAATGCTTGGAGGATTAGTCTCACTGTAGGATAAGAAAGGGTGATCACTTTTATGACCTGTGACCTGGGAGTATGAACTCTTATTAGAGGAAACAAAGCTACCTTGTTGAGCATGTCTAGACAAGCATCAATAAACTCCAGGAAGTGAGTAGGTATAAGCTGTGATTAGGTGTAACTAACTGCGACGCCCAGTTGATGACATAACAGGATCAAGTATTACCTTGCTTGAATCAATAGATGCCTGGATGGAGTGGTCAGGAGGCAGTGGTCTAGGTATGGAGACACATGAAATCCCTGCAGTCTCAGGTAAACCACTACCATCACCATGCATTTAATGAACATCCTGTAGGCTGTGGTGAGGCCAAAGGGCAGTGCTCTGAACTGCTAATGACAGGCTCCCAGGCAGAAAAGCAGGTATCTTCTGGAGCACCTGTTCAGTTTGCTATGACAGTATGCATGCATGTTGAAGATCTATCGAGCACATCCAGTCATCCTTTTGTAGCAAAGGTAAAATAGACTGAACTATGAACATCCAGAACTTTGAGTATTTTCCACACTGGTTTAGCTGGCTGAGATCCAGAAATGGTCTCAAGACCCCTGTCTTATTTGTCACTAAAAAAAATCTTGACTAAGTTCTGGATCCTTGATCTTGGAGGACTTTTTGGACTACTCTTTTTTTCTAGCAGTTATTCTCTTGCCAAAGCTGCAACTTCCTTCTGACTTGGGTGGAACATCAGGGATGTTTTTCATTATTACTGAGGAAATTTGTGAAAGTGGTATGAAATAACCTCTTGATATAATTTTCTGCAACTAAGTATATTGTGTGATAGATTCCCTGGCTTCTGGGTGGAGAGATAAGTGCCCCCCTGACTGCCCCCAGAGTGCAGCAGTTGGGTAACCCTTCAGGAGCAGTGGTAAAGCCCGTCACAGAAGGCATTTCTAAAGCCTTGTTCTGAGGGCCAACCCTGCCATGAGGATGGATTCTTCCATTAGAGTTCCCCCCTCTGCCCTGGGAAGAACTATTTCCTTTGATTCCTGGAAAGGCCCCCAGGACTTGCAAAACCACTTATTTTTACCACCTCACCGATTCCAGGAAAAGGATCTCCGATTGATAGAAAAATGGATCCCAAGGCAGACAGGGTCTTTCCATCTTGCTCACTTCTGGACAGTGTTTCCTTAAATCTGGGGCCAAACAAGGATGATCCATTAAAAGGAGCATTGATTAACGAAGACTTGGAGGACTCTGCAAAATCAAACAGGTGCATCCAATCATGCCTCCTAATCACAATGCTTGAACCCTCAGCCGAAAGAGAGAGCAACCTCATGGATGCATTCCAAATAGACTGTAAGGTGGCCAGTTGTGAAGAAACTTTTTTCTGGTCCTCCACAGACATGGATCCTGAAAGATATTTGGAAAGCTCCTTGGTCAAATCCCTTTAGTCTGCTAAAATGTGCTAAATAATTCAGTGACCAAAGGACAAAGGTCACAGAAGCATTAATGTGCTTGCCAAATCTGTCCAAAACCTTGGATTCCCTATAAGGGGGACTGACAGAGGAGCTCTGCTCTACAAGATCCCTCATAGTGGCTGCCGCCACCGCCACCACCATGGCATCTATAGAGACTCTCTAGCTCCAGTGGGCCCTATCTTTAGGTCCATCTAGAGAGCATTATGGGTAAAGGGAGGTTGCTTGACAGCTGGATCCATGAGTCTAATAAAAGTAATGGAGTCAGATCTGAGATTGGATCCAAGACCTATCAACTGAGGAATGAATGAAAATAACAAGTCATTAGTTAAGAAAAGATACAACTTATACAAGCATGATTTAATATTTAGAGGAATCTTATCCAGTTTATAGACAAATTAAAGGCAAGACAGTACAATACATACAATAATTGCAATAAGAGAGAAAAAAAACAGGGTTATGCATATTTAGAAAGTCAGAAGAGAGAAAGTGAAGTAAGGAAGTGGGTGAAGAAGGGAGAGAAAGAAGGTATACGGTATGAATAGGTGCTTGTTCATATTTAGGTATACAGCTTATCCTGGGATTCTGCAAAAACAGAACTATATTTTGATTAGAAGTCTTTCATAATGGTCTTAAAGGACTGGAGGGAGGGTACTGACCTGAAGGATACAGGTAAGAGGTTCCAGGCCTCAGAAACATGGTACGAGCAGAGACCATACCCAGCAGATTTGACAGGTTTGTGGACCGAGAATAGGTTTAGGTCACTGGATCACAATGACCAATTGAGAACACAGGTGTGTAGAATGGCACTTATTGCTGGACAAGCAGATGGATGCTGGATAATTTTATAGGTGCTAAGAAGCATCTCCTAACCTGGGTAAGTCTAATCCTTCCATAAATTCTGATCAGTTATCTTGTCAGTCTTCATCCTGTGTATCTCTTCTATAAAAGTCTAGTATAAAAATCCCTAAATTCTTTATTTCTTCTGGGTCGCTTGTAATTCTACCTATTTTTTTCTTGCTTGACTTTAAAAATATCTCTCTCTGTTTTCTGTTAGTATTGCCTATATGCCAGCTATATTTGTAGCTTTACGAGAATCTGCAAATTATATAATATAGTTGATGGATGTGCCACTTTTATTGCCTCATCCTGATACATAAGCCTGCTATTTTCTAGCTCTTCCAGCTCTGTGATCTCTGCTTCAGTTAGTAATACCTTATACTGATGGAATCTTTATAACCCAACATCTTCTCTAAATCTCTCTTTTTTTTCCATTCCTTTCCTTCTATTTGTTGCACTACTTTTTTCAGTTGATCACTGGTATTTTCCCATCTTTCTATTAAGTTTTGTTCTTTTCTCAAATCAGCCCATTATTCCTTAAGTACATGTTCTGTTTGTTTTACCTTTAAAGGATTACTAATCTAACCTACTGGAAATCTCAAATTCATCTCATGTAGCTTATGATTCAGGGGTTTTAGTTCCTTTGTTACTGGGGCATTATCTGATACCACTATCAGATAAGTCTGTAGTCCCTCTATGAGATGACTACGCTCTTTCGTTATACAGAGTCTATCTAATCATGCTAGAGAGTCCCATGTTGTCCGAATCTGTAAGTGTACACACCATTTCTTTTTATCTCCACAATGTTTATTAACCCATATATTTTTGTAAGGTTCAGTAACACTTTCCCTTCCTGTGTCATATTTTGCTGCATAGGTCCTACTGATTACATTTCATCAATACTCACAGGAAGACCTTATTAGTGTCCACACTCCTCTTTTCCTGCTGTCCAGTACATTTGCAAAAACTCCTATTTTAAAGCCTTGTCAAACTAACTCTTCATGTTCTGTTTTAAGTGCATTTCCTGCAACATAGTAATATCTACTTTCTACTTTTGTAAATAAAATGGTATTCTGCTAAGCTTAGTTTTATCTAAGAGGCTATATACATCATTGCCTCTGAGGTAAATTTGACCTCCCAGGCCAAGGACAACCACATGGCATTTTTAGCTATGTCTGTAACCTCAAAGGCAATACAAAATTGTGTGCAGTGCTCACTGTGCTCGTTATCGGTGTCACCTATACTAAGCCAGAATATATAGCAAACCTGTTGGCTGACAAATTCAGGTCCAACTTTAGCCCTCTCTCCCCTTCAACTTTCCCTCAGGAAATACCATCAGGTTGCCAGACTTATGAAAAGAGACATAACGGATAAAGAAAAAAAAAAAAAAAAAAAAAAAAAGGTCCTTCACGCTAGGTTACAAAAAAAAAAAAAAAATCACACAGCAGAGCCTCTTCTGCTCAATGTGGAACAGCCCGCTGCTTTGCACTGAACAGAACTAGCTCCGCTTTGCGATTTATGATTGAACTGTAGAGGCTCTGCTTTGCATACGAGCCAATGTGGAACAGTGGCCTCTTTTCGCCAGGATTTTAAGAGGCAGTGTGGGACTCGGGGATTGGGTTGCTGATCTCGGACAGTCCCGCTCAAATACGGATGTCTGGCAACCCTGTCCTGCTATCACCAGGAAACAGGTCCTCAATGCTCTCTCTAAGGCCAAAAATACCACATCAATGGGCCTAGACAATATCCCATCTTCTTCTTCTTTTTCCCGGTTAGGGGTCGCCACAGCGGAACTCTGGTCCGCTAATGATTGGCAGTAGATTTGTACAGTGCCGAGGTGCCAGCTCGATGCCCAACCTTCAACTAAGGTACGCCCATTCTATGCATGTGTTTTGAACGTCACTCGACTGCGGAGAGGAAATGCAGACTCCACACAGAAGGCACTCCAGCTGAGAATCGAATGTGAGAACCTCTTGCTGTGAGGTGACAACGCTACCGCTGCACCACCGCACAGCAAGAAATATAACCTATCAAGTCATCTAGAATTATTTAACTATAGTCTACAAATAGGCTTTGTGCCTCATGAATGGAGAACAGCAACAGTCATCCTTCTGCACAAAGGTTGGCCATCTACAGACCCTGGAAACTACAAACCCATAAGTCTAACTAATCTAATATGCAAAGCCATGGAAAGAATTATCATGGAAATGATCAATAATGACATATCTCTAGACATTGAACCCAATTCAATTTGATTTTAAGGGCAGGTCATACCTACTCATGCTGATGGACCTCCTTCAGAAGGTCACTAAAGCAATGAATGAGGGCAAAAGTTTTCACATTAATTATCTTGACCTGGCCAATGCATCTGACACAATACCCCACTTGTGCACTGTTGACAAACTCAAGAGGTTAGGTATAAATCTTTACGTCATGCTTAGGATAGCCATCTGGCTCACAGACAGGATCCAGGAAGTTAGAATTAGGGAGTTCACCTCTACAAAGAGGCCAGTCACAAGAGGAGTCCCTCAGTTTACTTCTCTGAAGTCAAGGCCAATGTCAGTGGCCTATGGCTGACTAAATTTGCAGATGATTGCAAATTAGGAACTCTCATTGAATCCCCCACTGACAAAAATGTTCTCCAGGAAGGGCCGACACAAACAACTGGTGTCAAGAGACATGGACTAAAACTAAATGCAAAGAAATGCATAACAGTATCTTTCTGGAAGTCATCCATCCCTGGTAACTACCATATTGACAACACACTCTTGAGAGCTGACCCAGCAGTCAGAGACTTGGAGACACACATACAGTAATCTAGCCTTTGAACATCACGTATCTACAGTAGTGAGGAAATCATTCTATGTTGTGCAACTTATAAACAAAGGTATGGCATCTAGGGTCCAAGGAAGTCATTATTTCACTGTATTCAGTATTCATCAGACCTATCATTGAGTACAATGCCCCCCTTTGGTATGTACCCAACCAGGCATATCCAACAACTGGAACATCCACAGAGGTTGCTCACTAAAAGAATACAGTGCTTAAGTAAAATGTCTTATGCAGGCAGCCTACAGTATTCTGTCTCCTACAGCCTGTTGAAGGGAGATCCATGCCTGGCATACAACGCATTGTCAGACCCCACTCTGATGGACCTCCTGCATATCCACAAAACAAACAGCACCATAATTACCCTTTCTAAAGACCTGAACCTTGTCTTTGACATAAACAAGACCTGCTGGAGAGACAGGTATGTATCCCCAGAGACTACCCAGTCTCTGGAACAGACACCCATCCAAGTGAAGCAGAGTTCCTCCCTAACCCAATTCAAATGTAACTTGGACAACTGGATGGGGCACAGGAAATTCATCCCTGGTTTGGCACCTATGTCTCAAATGGATACAGGCGGCATGTAAATGGTTCATCTCCCAGATCCCTGCTTGTAAATGTTTCATCTCCCAAGCTCCTGCTTACACTTAACAATGATACCAGAACTTGTCAGAGATTTGGGATGCATGGCTACGCTTAAAAAGGCCCTTGGGGTCATTAGCCTAGTAAACACCTATGAACCCATATTAATTTAAGCATTTCTTGCTAAAAGGGTAAATTGTTAGGATTTCCTTGATTCATACATTATTGAGAGTCAATGGTGAAATCTTCTCTCTTTTAAAACTCTGATCAGGGATGATATCTTTCAGTACCTCTAAACTAGTGCATTGGTGATCTGTATATAAAACATTTAATTAATTTACTCTTTCCCTAAAGAAAATAAACACATTAACTATATACAAGAAATTCATCTTCCTTGTGGTGATACAGCAAGCCCACACTCTTGCACTTTCATGATATAGCTGCATTAAACCAGTTTCATTCCTTCTGGCCCCCTGTCACTCTTAGTCATGTAAAAGTTACTGCTTCTACTGGCTTTCTCAGTGCAAAGTTAGAGGTACAATTTTTAACCTCCATTTAAAGTGCAGGCCCTTTATACCCTACTGCTCTGTTAATTACATTATACTGTTCATTAATGTTCAACATTCTCCACTGGAAAATTGCAACAATTTGTCTTTTAGCAAGTTAGGTGACAGCACAAACATGATAAAAAAATAAACTACTAAAGATATTCTCCTTAGTCTCCACGCATCCCGGGAGAACCTAGTTACCATTCCCTATCATTCTTTTAAAGCTTAACTGAGTATTTGAGTGTTATTGCTGAATACAGAGGTATAACTTCCTGCAACCCCTCTTGCATCTGACACATTAAACAGCCACTGCATACATTTAATAAGTAAGATTTCTAGTTGCATAATATATTCTCTCCCAACTCCCCAGAAAGTACCAGGAATAATAATGCTTTCATCCCTCAAGTCTCAAAGCCTCATTGGAAAGCTTAGACAAAGTTTCTCGCACATCAATCAGTATTTAAAATAGCGTCCTCATATTCATACTAATTATCAAAACAACTCATCACCGCAACTTTTAGTAAATATAACCTTAAAATGTAAAACAAACATCTTGGTTTCAGGCACTTGGGAGACCTCAGTACTGTTCTTTAATCTTGACTGGGTTTACCAAATAGTCTCGCCATTGCATCAGTATTTAATTCAATAAAACATTTCTTAGAGTTCCATTTGTGCCTACTGACTATATTCATACTGGCCACTCACCTTGGAGAATCTTGTGGCATCTGGCCAAAAATCCGACACTCTGCAAGGGTGGTTAAACTTCTCCTGTCATGGGCCGCAAGAGTGGTTAAGCTTTTCCTGTCATTGGTCATGTTTATTATCCTCTCCTTCTTGAACTGCCTGCAAAGTCTCTAACCTTCCTTGAATGTTTTTCCACATCAAGTTGCTTATCCAACATTATTTTCATGGAATCGCGGGAAAGGTTTAGATAGCCAAACTTCTTTCACCCTCTCTGTTTGAGATCCTCATGTCTGTCTTCTCACCTGCCACATTATCAGAGGTCTCTGATAACATCCAAAACTGTTCGCACTTGTTTAACTCCTGGAGTACTGGTTCTGAGACCGTAAGTGTCTTCAGCCCCAAGGGAAAGAATATCTTAAGAACTGCTGGGTAATTTAGCCTTAACTTCAGACTTCATTGCTTACATTCTCAAAACACTGGCAGAAATTTTTATATATTTGCCCTAGTTCCAGGTGATTAGTCCTGATCAACAAACACCAGATGTCCTTCATATTTTAAGTATTTGCCCTTCTTCCACAGTACGGACAGCAGCTTTTCCTTTAATTGAAAAGTTTGTACTTTTATTAAGATAGATCTTGGGAATTTAATGGGTTGTAAGCTTCGCGTAAAAATCCTTTGCACTCAGTCTATTACAATCTCCTCCAAAGTTATTCCTTTCCATTTGGCAAGCTGTTTACCAATGCACTCCGCCATCCCAACCATTGACTACTTCAGGAACATTATCAAACCTCAAGTTTTTCCTCCTCTTTCTGTCTTCTAGTTGAGACAGTTTTTCTTTCATTTCCTCTTACAATGTTTATAATTCAATTAATTTCTCGGCTTGGAGAAATTCCTTGAGTTTTCAGTTTTTCCACCTCATCAGTCTGCCGATTTAGCTTTCCTTCTATTTCTTCGTCTTCAATCGGTTTACCAAAAGTATTCTGACAAGTTGTCATTAAAGCCTATCAACTTTGTTATTCATCTCCATCACTTGAGAGTAGTCTTCCATGACCATCTACACACACTGCCTGGTCTTGTTACATTCTAGCTGGGGAAACGAATGATCAATTTTATTGATTTCCCTTTTTCCAAAGTCTTTTTCCTTCCCCTCTTCATCATGAATCCTACTCATCATCACTTAAGGGTACAAAAGATTAAATTTAATCTACCAGGGTTCATTTACAAAAACTTACATTTGCTGTGTACAGAGAAATATTGTCAGGTACAACCTCTCAGCTTCGCACCATACTGAAGTACAATCATGATGACATTTTAGCTTAAAGTTAATGTCAGGAAACTAGAGACAAGTGTTTAATATGTTCACAAGCTAATCCACAAGAAATCGACTTGATTTACAAAGGAACTGTAACACTAGAAGGTTATGGGCAACCTTCATATTTGTAAATGGGGGTAACTAATAAGCACTGGCAGCTCATGAAATATTTTCAGACTGTTTAAGAATCCCATCACCTGTAAATATTATATATTCATCCAAATCGCTTTACACATGTACATTCTCACAATGAAAAGTTAGAATGTATGGTAAAGGATTACACTTTTTGGGACAAAGTTATGTTCAGGTATTGCATATTTTAAACATGAAATAAGTAACAAATTTTAAATCCTGGGGAGGGGGATGAGAGGAAAGTCACTATTAGTTGAAGGAAATGCATGGAAATGACAGGATTCATTCGGCACATATGCAACTTCAAAATAAGCAAAAATGGAAAGTGTATTTACTAATACAACTGACATGCAACAATCGGATGCCATTACTTAGGGTACATAACAGGCTTAGTTCCTTCTACAGTTACCAACTTTTATGAGATTACAACAGTTTAAAGAGTACATACATTTTTAGGAGGTCTAGTATGTTCCTCTGATATGACTTTTACATGCCAGAGCTATGCTTTTTAATGTTTACAGACTGACGTGTAGACTCTCTAGCAAATGGATTACACACTTGAAAAACAAGGAAACAGAAAGGGATATGGAAAAGTCATGCTGCTAAATGCTATGAGTCTAAACATGAAACTGCACTCATTGCAAGCATTCCTAATCCTGGAAAATGCTGACATCTGTGCAGTCACAGAAAGCTGGTTCAAAGCTGTGGAGAGCACCCTAACCTTACCTGGTTACTCATCCTATCATACATTCAGACCCCAAACTGTGCACATTAAAACCAAAGGAGGTGGAGTTTCAACATACATTAAATACACCTCCAGCTGCTCAAACAGTATGACGCACAGGGGACACTCCAGGTGCAGTTAACTATTGACAAGACCCCTATTCAAATCATAGCTAGCTAGTGGCCCCCAAATCTGACTCAAGATTCCCAATCTGCCTATTTGGACCTGTTTGAATCTATCAAGATTCAACAGTTTACCCTGAACATTGGTGACTAACTTCCCAAACATAGACTGAAAGGACTACTCATGCCAGAACACAAATGCCCAGAGATTCCTTGATTTTGTCAATGCAAATGCCTTGGAACAGCTAGCCGATACCCCTACTAGAGGTGATAATATCTTGGACTTAGTATTAACCAACATGAGTAACCACTGCAGCATCCCTATAGTATTATACTCCCTGGTAAGATAAAACCACAAAGCGATACTTTTCAAAGTCACCATCTCCCTGAACCGCCCCCCCAGCTAGGATCAGACATAAAAAAGTACAGTTTTGTACCTACCATAAAAGTAGATATCTGATAGGTATGCATCTGCAGTCATAACATATGGGTTGTCCTGCCTCAGGCAGCCCTTCGGTCAGCCGGATTCCAAAGTCTGGGTCTGGCCTCGGCTGATGTCGCACTTTCCCCGACGTCAGTGCGTCTGGGGTATAAAAGCATCAGCCGACGCCATTTTCCTCCGTGTTTCTTGCCCCAGATGCCAGGTGCCCTCTAGGAAGGCCAAATTTGGAGGAATGCAATAAATTCCAAACATTTTCCAAAATATATACATATATATATATATATATACAAACAAATACACCATAATAGATCCCCCAGCTAGCTAATGGAGGGGTAAGCACCCTAGGAATACCACAGAGGGGAAGGAGGGAGGGTAAACCTGACCTATCGGACATCTACATTTATGGTAGGTACAACACTGTACTATGTCCTTCAAGGATGCATCTGCAGTCATAACATATGGGTAGAATACCATAGCCATTCTGGGGGAGGAGGTACTAAGAAAAGGATGGTGTAGTTAAGATACCCTGCAGGATTGCTGTAGCAAAACCTGCTCTGGGTCTGGAGTATAAAGGTAAATTGTAATGTTTGGCAAATGTATGCACGGAGCTCCATGTAGCAGCTTCTAAAATGTCCTTGGTAGCCACCCCTCTTAGGAAGGCTGTAGTGGTGGCTGTGGCCCTCGTGGAATGAGGCCTAATGTTTGCAGGGACCGTCTTTCCATGAAAGGAGTAACAAAATCGAATGCAATTTCCTATCCACTTTGAAATTGTCTGTTTGGAAATTGCTTTTCCTTGTACCCCAGCAGCATACGCTACAAGGAGTTGGTAAGTCTTTCTGTAACTTTTAGTTCTGTCCAAATAGTAGCGTAGTTGTCTGTGTATATCCAGAGTGTGTAGAAGTTTTTCCCCTTTATTTTGTGGATTTGGGAAGAATGTAGGCAAGTGAATAGCTTGGTTCAGGGATACCCTAGATACCACCTTTGGCATAAAAGTAGGATTGGTTCTCAATGAAACTCTGTCCTGATGGAAGATAAGAAATGGCTGAACTGCCATTAAAGCTTGTAACTCAGATACTCTTCTTGCTGAAGTTATGGCCAGAAGGAATGCAGTTTTCCAAGACAGAAACTGTAGATCCGCCGATGCTGCTGGTTCAAAGGGAGGAAGTGTTAGTTTCTCCAGCACAAAGCTGAGATCCCAAGTAGGTAAGGGGGGTTTCCTTGGAGGATTGATGTTTTTGATTCCTCTCAGAAATTTCCTGAGGAGAGGGTGCGAGAAGATAGGTGGATCAACATTGTATTCTGCTGAAATTGCTGAGGCATGAATCTTAATGGAAGAATAGGACAGGCCATTGTGGAACAGTTCTGCTAAGTATTCCAGAATATGTGCCATGCTCGCCACTGTCACATCTAAGCCTTTTGTTGTGTTCCAAATGAGAAATCTTTTCCATTTTGCTGAGTATGTCTTCCTTGTGGAAGGCCGGTGAGCTTCCATAATAATGTCCTTTACTCTCTGTGATAAGTTATTTTGAGGGGGGTTTATGGAATTTTCCAGGCAGTTAGCTGCAATGTTTTCAAGTTGGGATGCCTGATCTTGAAATTGTTCTGCATTAGAAGAAGAGGCCATAGGGGGAGAGGCCATGGTTTCGTCTGTGACATGCTTCTCAATAGTGGGTACCAGTGCTGCCTTGGCCAGTCTGGAGCTGTCAGGATCACTGTTGGCTGTTCTGCCCTGATCTTCAGTAAAATCTTGGACATTAATGGGAGAGGTGGGAAGGCATATACTTTTAGAGCTTTCCAGCTGAAAGAGAGAGAGTCCACCCTCCAAGCTTGTGGGTGGTATGTCCTTGAGCAGAATGTCTTCAGTTGATGATTGTGGGGCGAGGCGAACAGATCTATCTCCGGCTTTCCCCATGCTTGTGTTATGAGTAGAAAGATGTCTGAGTGCAGCATCCATTCGTGTGCATCCATGGTAGTTCTGCTTAAGCTGTCTGCCAGTGCATTTTCTTTCCCTGGCACGAACTGGGACTGTAGTTGGATATTGAGTTTCAAGCATAGTTCCCATAGATTCATGGCCAGCCTGCATAGAGGGTAGGAATGCGTGCCTCCTTGCTTGTTTATGTACCACATGACTGTGGTGTTGTCTGTCCTTATTAACAGGTGGCCTTGATGGAGGAAAGGTTTGAAGGCCTCGATTGCGTGTATCACTGCCAGCATTTCCTTTTGGTTTATGTGCATGCGCAGCTGCCCTTGAGACCATAGGCCTTGGATGCATTTGCTCTCCATGTGTGCTCCCCATCCTCAGTCTGAAGCGTCCGTGGTGATGGTTTGTTTTGTTTTTGGTTTGTTGAAAGGCAACCATCTGTTGGACTGGCAGGCTTGAGCCCACCACAGGAATTCCTTTTGAAGGCAAGGAATGATTGGTATCAAAGTTTCCAAACTGTGACTGTGCTGAGACCATACACTCCTTAGGTACCATTGTAATTTTCTCATATGCAGCCTGGCTTGTGGAATCAGAATTATGCAGGATGCCATGTAACCCAGGGCCTGCAGGATTTTCCTTGCAGTTAGCTGAGTTTGTCTTGTCAGATTCATGAAGTAATCCGGAAGTTGTTTTTGTTTTTCTTCTGTGAGAAAGGCCATTTGGGTGGTTGTGTCTAGATCTGCACCCAAAAAGGTTATCCTTTGGGATGGAACAAGTCTTGATTTTTGGATGTTGACTGTGTATCCCAAGGCCTGTAGTAGGTGGATGGCATAGGCCAAGCCCTTTAACAAATTTTTCTTGTTGTCCGCTTGTATAGGGCAGTCGTCCAGATATGGGTAGATTTGAATCCCCTGAAGTCTGCAGTGTGCGATTACTGATGCCAGGCATTTCATGAATACTCTGGGTGCAGTAGATAAGCCAAAGGGCAATGCTGAGAATTGATAATGCTCTGATCCTGCAAGGAATCTGAGGTGTCTTCTGCAACTTTGTCGAATAGGGACATGCAGGTATGCCTCCTTGAGATCTAGAGTCACCAGCCAAGACTCCTTGCCCAGCATGGGAAGAAGTTGCTGTAGGGTCAGCATCTTGAATTTTGGCACAATGAGGTAAGTATTCAGTGCGGACAGGTCAAGAATAGGCCTCCATTGATTTTCTTTTCTTGGAACAAGGAATAATCTGGAGTGAAATCCTTGGCCTTGTTCTGAAAGAGGTACCTTTTCTATGGCTTTCATTTGTATTAAGTTGTTGATCTGCTTTAAAGCCTCTGTCCTCTGATTTGGTGGCAGGTTTGGCATTCCGTTTCTTCTTGGCAAAGTGTGGAAGTGGAACCTGTATCCTTTGTCTATTATTTGCAGTGTCCATGTGTCCCTTGTAATATAATGCCAGTTTTTTGAGAATAAAGAAAGCTTTCCGCCCAATGGTGCTTCCGATTGAGCCCTGGTCGGCGGAATCAAAGGAAAGTCATTGAGTCTGTCCAGGTGTAGTAGTTGTTGTTGCTGTTCCTGCACTACCTCTCTGGTTGGTAGGCTGCCACTGACTGCCTCTGTAGGAGCCTCTAGCTTGCCCTCTACCTCTGGGACGCCTGTTCCTGCCCCTCTGGGATCTGTCCGAGTCTGGAAAGGACCAATTTTTAGTAGGCCAGTTTCTGCTGAATCTCGGTGGTTGTACTTGCAGAAAGTCCTTAACTGTTTGCACAGATTTTGCCTTTTCTTCAAACTTCTTTAAGACCTCCTGAGCCGAGCAACCAAATAATTTTTGCTTTTCCATTGCAGCATCCAGGAGTTTAGCTTTAACATGGTCTGGTAAAGATTGTTCCTTCAGCCAGGCATGCCTGCGAATAACTGCCCCAGTCACAGCTGACCTACATGAAGCTTCCAGTGCATCATAGCCACACTGCAAAAAATGATTACTAACCTGCTGTGAGTTATGCACCAAATCCTGAAGGGATTTACGGTCAAGGGGTTCAGAAGAGGAAAGCTTCTTATGCAATTCATCTAACAAATACTCCTAGTACTGTATCATATGAAATTGACAATTTAATGCCCTCATGGAAAGAGTTGCAGAAGTATATACCTTCTTTCCCCATCTCTCTAAAGCTCTAGACTCCCTTTCAGAAGGTAGAGGATTTTTGGCAGTGGCAGCTGCAACCCCTTTAGGGCCCTGAGAAATAGTATCTGGGTCTGCAGAATGGGCCTTGTACAGATGTAGATGAGAATCTGGGACCCTGTAGTATCTATCAGGTTTGGCAGGTGCTGGAGGGAGAGAATCAGGGGCTGTACTAACATCATTGTAAACATCATCAATAACATTCAAAACAGGAGGTATAGCTAAGGGCCTATGCTGAGGTAAATGTAAAAAGGTCCTTAATCTCTTTCTAGAATCAGAAAATTCCTGACCCTGCCATTGAAAATGTTCTCTCATAGAGTGTAGTGTCTCACCAAAGGAAAACTCTTCAGGAGGGGAGGCCGAAGGGATAGATTCTTCAGCATCAGAATCCTCGTAGGCCGAATAAGCCTCCTCCTGGTGATCTGACAACTCAGATCCATCCGTAGACTCATCTGAAGAGTGTTGGTCAGAGGGCTCAGTCCTGGGCCTTTTGTCTGGTGGTGGTTGAGAGCCCCTGTCAGGGTGAGGCTGAGAACCTCTAATTAAAGAGATAAGATCCTCTGCAAGGCTGAGGATATGAGAACTAGAAGAAGGTCTCTTGAGAGGTAGTCTTGGGAGGCAAAGCTTTAGCAAGTTTAGCAGCTTTAGCCCTGGAAAAAGCCTTAATGGACATGGAAGCAGGGGGTTTGGCTGCACCACGTGCAGGGGTAGATTTGACCAAAGGAATGGTGTCGGACATTTCCTGGACACTGGTTTCAGTAGGTAGCTCAGTGGCCGACTCAGCCGGGGCCTCCAGGGCCGCGGTGGTCGGTTGAGTGGATTCGGTTAAAGGAAGTACCGAGGACTCGGTTTCGGCCGAAACTGAGACACTCGCGGTAGGCCTAACCGTGGTTTCAGCCGAAACCGCGGGCCACGAGTGTCGGTCCTTGTCCTTCCGTTTTTTTCACCAAATGCGATGTCGGAGTCTCAGACGGCATCTTATATGCAAAATTAGCCCCAAAGAATTCATCTGCAAACTCCGACCGACGTCTAAGAGTTCGTCGGTTGAAGGAAGCACAGGCTGAACAGGCCGAGACGTCGTGGTCTGGGCCTAAGCAAGGGAGGCAGTAAGAGTGGGAATCCTTATGAGGTATTTGTTTCCCACAAGTTAAACAATTACTTACTTTATCTGGCATCGGCTGAGGCAAGAAAGAGTCCCCAACGGGGTACTTGGCTTTTCGAAGTCTTCGGTAGCTGAATCACAGGATCTGACCGACCGGCACTTGCGAACTGCTTCTGCTTCGGGCACCGCGTGGCAAGAAAGACTGAGGAAAATGGCGTCGGCTGATGCTTTTATACCCCAGACGCTCTGACGTCGGGGAAAGTGCGACATCAGCCGCCGAGGCCAGACCCAGACTTTGGAATCCGGCCTACCGAAGGGCTGCCTGAGGCAGGACAACCCATATGTTATGACTGCAGATGCATCCTTGAAGGACATCTGCTCCAAAGTTGATTACAGCCTCCTGAGGGATGGTATAAATCAGGAATACCCGACAGGACTAAATCATCCTTTGCAAGGAAGAGTAAACCCATCTGGTGGACATCTGCAATAAACAAACTCTATAACAAAAGGAAAAAAAACTGCTGTCCAAGACCAGGAAGGAGCAGGTGCCCAAATGGAAGCAATGTCTCCTTAGCCTGAACAAGCAAATAAGAGCACTAGTGAAATCCTCCAAAGCAAACTTCAAGTCCAAATTGGCCACATCTACTAGAGACAATCATAAGGCCTTCTTCATAGATGACCATAACCTCAAAGGAAGCACCCAGATCTGTTCAGAACTGGTGGTCAAGACACATATACCAATGCCGTAGCTATAGCAAACTTGCTGGATGAAAGATTCAGCAAAAACTTTACCCCTCTGCCACCCCCATCAGTAAATCAGGACATCCCTAGTACCTGCCCCCTTCCTCTTATATCTAGGGAACAGGTCATCACTTCTCTCTCAAACGCAAAATATACAGATTCCATGGGACCCGATAACATCCTAGGCTGCATCCTACATGAACTCAGGCAGGAACTTGCAGCACCATTAGGCACCAGATTCAACCAAAGCCTGAGTATTGACTTCATCTCAGCTGAGTGGAGGACAGCCACCGGTTATCCCTTTACACAAAGGTGGAGCGTCCACCGATCCGGGAAATTATAGACCCATCAGCCTAACTAGCCTGATCTGGAAGAACATGGAACGGATCATCATGGACCTCATTAACAAGGACATTGGCAACCTCCAAACATTTGATCCCACACAGTTTGGCTTTGTCAAGGGAAGGTCATGTCACTAAATTTGGTTGACTTCTTTGAGACTGTCTCCAAAGGCATGGATGAGGGGAAGATGGTGCACACCGCCTATCTTGACTTGGCCAAAGTCTTTTGACACTATTCCTCACTCGGGCATAATAGATAAACTCTCTCAACTAGGCATCAATCCATATGTAACCAGATGGGTAGCAAACTGGCTCACTGGTTGAACCCACATGGTCAAAATAGGGGAAGCCACCTCAAGCGGTAGATCCGTAACAAGCGGCGTACCCCAAGATTTGGTCTTGGGGCCTCGGTTATTTGGAATATACTTTTCTGAGGTACAGGCCAAAACCAGTGGGCTATGGCTGACCAAGTTTGCAAGTGACTGCAAGATGGGTGCTGTCATCAATTCCCATAGTGATGTGGACATCCTCCAAGAGGGTCTCACTCGGACAAATGACTGGTGCCAGAAACATGGACTCAAGCTGAATACTAAAAAATGCATCATCATCCCCTTTGGGGAGAGTGACATCCTCACAAGTTATCACATTAATAACGTTCTAAGCACGCAATCAGTAATGAGGGATATGGGCACCCAGGTTGATAGCAATTATTGAGTACAACGGCCCTTTTGGCATGCACCTTGCAAAGCAGATGCAGCAGCTGGAGAGACCACAGAGGTTCCACACTAGGAGAATCCAGGGCCTCAAAGACCTACCATACACAGATAGGCTAAAAGCTCTATCACTCTACACAGTTTTGCACAGACTCCTCAGAGGTGACATCTGTCTGGCATACAAAGTGATCATGGATCCCACCTTGATAGGATTGCTGCATAGCCGCAAGTCAAACTCCACTTGAGTAACCCGCAAGCGCGGCCTCAACCTGGTTTGCGACATCAACAAGACTTGTTGGTGGGACAGATTTGTGTCTCAGACTCCCCCATCTATGGAATAGACTCCCTCTCTACATCAAGCAGAGTACCTCTTTACCCCTTTTTAAGTGCAACCTGGATAACTGGATGAGAAACAGAAAATATACCCCTGGGATTCTACCAGTGTCCCTGCTGGACAGGGGCATTGGGCGCTGATTTGTCTAAACATGGGCTTAACTCTTGGCTAGGCTTATAAGGGCCTCAGGGCCAATAGTCTAGTAACCTCCTATGATAGATATGTGTATACCGGGCATTATGTCATATACAAAGCAGAGCAACCATATTCCTCCATTATTTTAAGCCAGTTTTACTGATTACGTCAAGATTTTAAAAATTATTTTTGCTTTTATGACTTGCCAGAAGCATGAATACTGACTCACTGTTACAGCTACACAACTAAAACTTATTACACAGAATTAAGATTTTCATATTACTTGCAGTAAATTAGATTCTTCACTCAGTGCTTATCCCATTTAAAGATTATTATATATTACACCAATACCTGTATAAATAAGGTTCTGCCAGCCAGATTTTTTACTAAACAAATATTTACAAACTTTTCTCAATTCTTCCTTTTATATGCTGTGTAAACAGCAAATGTCAGCATGTATTAAAACAATTTCATGTGTAAACCATGACTGACATCAATAAACGTCTATTAGTAACAGCAATTACCTTTCACAATTTAGATATTGCCTTCTCCAGTACTTAGTGACTTTTACAGTGTATACACGGCTGTATTCATACTACAATCTCATCACCTCATCATACCAACTACATCATCTTTAAATATCAAATTCTTCATAAAAACATATTTTTATTACCTCTTTTTAATTACAGATTCCCCTTCATGCAGCTCACTCTTCTCTTTTTATACACTCATCCTCAATTGGCGCTATAACAATTTATCTTGGATTTTTATTCCAACATTTCTATCTTGTTGTAGCCATTCCTATTATTTAATTTCATCTATTATTTTATTGCTTCCTTCTACTCTGTTTTTTTCTGTGACATGTTCCATGTGTATGTGATTTTTTTTATTATTATGACTATTATCAACACCTGTGTACTCATTAGTATTGTTTGCTCTGGGTTGCAACAAAATACAATTAATTCTATAGTTATTTCAATACCTGAATATGTTATCCTCCTCAAAACAAATTTTAGATCATCCTTTAAACTTGTCTAGTGCTTGACAGTTCCAAAAAATATGTTCCCATTTTCCCCTCTTGCACTTGTTGCATCTCCAACAACTCTCCCCACCATGAACCAGGGGGAGAATGTTTTGTGGTCTGCCTGGTGCAAAAAAGTACTTGTGCAGGCATTTCCATGCACTGAATCTGAATTTCCTTAAACCGTTTCTTTTTTTTTTTTTTTTTTTTTTTTTATATATAGAAACAAGATACATCTTAATTACCTTATCATGTATGACACAGACACTCTTACAGTTATATAAATGAAACTAAACCATACTGACACAATCTCGGTTGCAGACATTATACATTACAAACCATGCCAACACAACTGTAGCTGCAAAAATTATACATCACTTATACTATATCTGGTCATTGTCAGTCAGCCTTTACATAGCCCATTCAATTCCTGCCTTCTTTAAACCTTGTTTCTTCTCTGCATGTATTCATCCCACACTTCTCATTTTTTCCTATATAATTTGATCCTACCCTTTTCTAAAGATCCCAATTCCAGTTGTTTTATCTCTGTTAATATTTTCGCTACTTCCAGTAAAGTTGGTTTAGATTTTGATTTCTACTTTCTAGTAATTGCTTTTCTGGTAGTCATCATAATTAGAGTCAGCAAGACCTTAACATGTCTAGGCAATTCCAGTTCTGTATCGTAGCTCAAAAAATGATTTCCATACTTACACCAGTATGCTCACCCAGCATCTCCAACAGAGCAGTCTGCAGAGAATCTTTAAAGTCTGTCAGTTCATGAATTCCCTTAACCTTGTTGCAAATTTTTGGGTCAAACATCTCTCTCCCTTTGCAGTGAGTTTGTGATTGGTCTCCCTAAAACACTCAACCAACCAGCCCTTACTCTGTCTTGTCTCTTGCAATTGTCCATCATAATCTTACATACCCAAGACTTTAATTTCTTCTTTGATGCGTTATCTGATCTAACTTCAAGATATTTACCAATTCAGGTTTTTTCTTTCTTCAAGGGATCCCAACCTAAATCACTCACAATATAAATTTGGTTATTGAAACCAGGAAAATTGCAAGCATTAAGCTTCAGCTGCCATGTCAACCCCTTAGTTCCAGTAAATCATCCCAGGGACCACCCCTAGGATTAACTGGCACGCAGTCTAGGCCAAAAAACAGGAGAAAATTATCTGAATGTTCAGAAATATGTTTAGCTAAGGAGCTGTTCATGTTGTTTTTCCCGAGATCCAGAATGTGCTCATATGCAATTTTCCTGGTCTCAATGACCAAATTTCTGTTGTGAGTGCATTAAGGTTGAAATCATGTTGCATCTTTCGCTTTTCCTGGTTAGGGGTAGTCACAGCAGAACTCCGGTCCGCTAATGTTTGGCAGTGGATTTTTATGTGCCGAGTTGCCAGCCCTGTCGCACAACCTTCAACGAAGGTATGCCCATTCACGCATGTCTCCTCACAGAAGATGCTCTAGCTGAGAATCAAACGGGACAACATCTTGCTGTGAGAAAACAACGCTACCACAGCACCACCACTTGTAAAAGTGATGTAATATAATTTTTTGTGGTACAGTTTTACAACCAATTTTGTGAAGTTTTTATGACCATCAAGTGGTTTGGTTGCAGTAGTTTTATGCATTTTTTAATATGAATGTACTATACTTTTAATGTCAGCTGTTCAATTAGGGGGTGTGCTCTAATTTACTTATGTGGGTATAAAATGGAGCTTTTCACATTATGGTATTACTCTGAAGAAGCCTTGATAGATTCCGATGAAAGCGTTTAGTTTGTTTTAATAAACTTATCTTTTGTTTACTTTGGTGTGATCCCTTGGTGTTTGTGACAGTGCTTGGCCAAATGTGGATATTCTATACATGGAGACGTTTGTGTAGGTTTCTGGCTTTTTTCTTTCTTGCCGTGGTCTGCTATGTATGCATTTCTCTTCTCTGGTCATCCCAAAATGTTCCCAAATTATTTTACCATCCTTCACTATTTGCTCCCAATATCTTGGTTCTGCAATCAAAGATCTCCATATTTTGGCTGCCAAATTCCTCATTTTATCCCCTTTAACTTTCAAATTAAATCCTATAGAGGGTCTTCTGGTATCTACGTCCCCCATTATTACTGCATTTGAAGTAAGATATGCATCCTCTTTAGCAACATCTGGGTCCAGAATGCCAGCCTTTTGACTCCTCTCTTCCTTGCTCACTCTTACCATTACTTTCCATTTAGGTGCATAGTCTCTATACTATAGTCAAGTACTGTCTAATTTGTGTTGCCAAATACAACTCTTGTAGTCCCATGTCTCCCAGTTTTCCTTGTAGCATTAGCATTTCCCATTTCACTCTTCGCTTTCTGATATCCCTGGAAAACATTTTTAAGCTTATGTATTCTCTCCCACATTCTTCAGGTTTAACAAAATACTCATGTCCTGTGAAGATAACTAAGGGCACTAGAAACATATTTATAGCTTCTATTTTATTGTTTTTGTCCATGGCAATCACTTCCACTGTCTTAACAGCAAAGATATTTTTTGCTTCAACTCATCCCACACATCCTTTACTGCCACCTTCACTACCTTCCTTAACCATATGACCAGATATCTTAACTTCTCATGACCCCCCCCCCCCCAAGTATGGCAGTAACTGTACCAATTCAAATGTGGGTATATAATTAAAAAAATGCCCTGTGTATTGTTTGTTGCTCATCTTACATCCAACTAATCAATCAAATGTCCTTAATACTGTAAAAAAACATTGGTATAGCTGACTCTGGCTGGATCTGTTACATAAAAAACATTATGTGCAAATAAGGGCTTCCTTGTCTACCATACAGGATGTAACCTTATATTGCAGGTTAATGGTCAAGAGTTCCAAATACAGAGTAGTGAGAAGAGAGGCCAACCCCTACCTACTTCCCTTGTGGGACAACATTTTTCTGAGATAGAATTCCCACTATGTTTATCCAAGTCTCTTACTGAGCATAACTCCTCATTATTGAGTCCATCCATTTGACCAGCAAGCCAAATCTAATTTTTACTAAACAGAACTTCCAACCAACTCCGAATGCCTTTTCTACGTCAAGTCTTGTCAATAACAGTCTGCGACATTTCACACTGCTTGCTGTTGCACTATTAAGTGTTTACCAAGATTGTCAAAAAGTTGCTTCCTTTCAATAAATCCACACTGGTCCCCCATTAATAATTCTAACTTGTGTGCCGATCTTTTAGCTGAAATTGTCATAAAAATCTTATAAATGTGGTTTAAGATGGAGAATGGCTTCAATGACACTGAGTGTGTTGGAGTTTTCATTCCTTGGGTATCATCACCATCACTGCCTTTTTCCAGGATTTTGGAATCCCCCTACCATCAAAATGTTATTAAAAAATGTATATTATATATCTATTACTATGCTTTCACCCAGCTTCCAAATTTCCACAGGAATACCATCCCTCCCACGTGTTTCCGCTGTTTACTGACTTACTGGCATTAATATTTTCTCTTTCACAATTTCCTTTTAATAACTCCTTACCCTCCAGCTCTGTAATTTGCTTTATTCTTAAATCTTGCAGGAATTTATCCAATTCCCTATCCAGTTTCTCATCTTTCCTCTTCTTTATGTAACTGAGCATAATATCACCTAAATATCACCAAAACTTTAATAAGATTCATCTCCAACTTCCCTTTTGGTACAGATCTTAGCTTGGTTACAAATGTCTGTACTTTTCCTGGGCAAGCAATTTTTATGTTTTTTTTTTTTTAGATTTATTTCAAGATATAAATCTTTTGTGCGCTATCCTTCTATATTCATTTACACAACCTAGATGTTCTCAGCTGTTCATCCTCTTGTTCAGTCCTCTGTCCCCATTTACTCTACCATTCCCTGTTTTTTCTACATCTTACAGACAGCTTTTATTTCTCTCTTTTAAGCCTACAGTACTTGTTTGTTTTCTTTAGCAAAGTGACTTACTACGTAATAATAGACAGTATTAGAAAGAGCAAGACTTTAACAAAATGATGTAAAATTATTAATCTAGACTGCCTGGAAGGATAGAAATTAATCACTATTTGCCACCTATTTCTCATATTTTCATATGGATGTACATTTTCTCATAACTGAGAGGCCTACAAGCTACTGAGGAGTAGGTGTGAAATGCCATGGTAGGAACAAGAAACGTAATCGTCAATGTCCATTTATATCATGGTTCTGGTGACACTGCTAGTTATTTGTCAGCAATTAGGAAAATAAGCATTTCCATGTGTACTTAATACTTTGTTTTTAAAGTGAGTTACAAACCATTGCATGGAATCAGGTAAAATCTTGGATGTTTAAGAACACTTTCATTAATATTTACACTACAGGTTGCACATCTTGAAAGATTTATTCAATGTTATACATACAGCTAATTATACAATTAAGCATATGTTTTATATTTTTAAATAAAGATCTCAAACATGCACTCAGAAATGCATTTCTTGGTGTCATGTGTAAGCTTATATCTGGTAAACAAAAGATTTCTAACAATGTTATGTCTAGGCTGTAAAGCTTATAAAATATGATAATTTGTGAAAGTTCAGCAAAAATATATTTTTGGCTTTGTGTGATTATAATAGATGGCAATATTCACAGAAAGACTATTACCACTATAAAGAATACTTCTTATTGATGACATGGCTATTTCTTCTGTTTTAATAGCTTTTATTGTTCACAAGATATTTACATTTGTTCACCTTATGCGGTTTAAATTGATTTTTCAGAAAATGCTCTGGAATGCAAGAGTGAGTATAGTATGCTAAAGGGGTAACATTCCACGCCACACTCGTGAATGAACCCTAGTTAGGCTGCATTCCACTGTCTGCAGAGCATCTTTTCAACTCACAATGAAAATGCATTCTTCAGATCTGCCCCTGCAACATAAAAATGCACTACCAGAGGACCCAAGAAACATAAAAAAATTTCCCAGAGTTTCATAAACTACTAAAAAAGTCTTCAAGAACAGTCAGTTTGCATCTGCTTTCACTCTTATGGTTGACATAGGGCATATCACTACGTACTAAATTACACTAATCCACCCACTACTTCACCTACTACTACATACAAGATACTTATTTCAATGCAGTTTCTCTCTTGCATACTATCATTAGTTGACTGCTACCTTCCAACTCACTTACATTCAACATGATTATAATCCAATTATTATACATATTGTTATACTGATGCTAAGCACTAAGTTATTTTGCCTGCTTTTACATTTATGTATCTCACTCCTTCAATTCCAAAGTCTTTTACCTTGCTCATTTTATGTTACTGTATACACTGTATCTTGTTCGGTTTCATCTGCCTTGAAGCTGATAATTATTGTACATTCTGGATATTTTCATTGTTTACTGTAATTGCCTCTAGGAGGCCGCGGTGGTACAGCGGTTAGCATTGTCGTCTCACAGCAAGAAGTTCTCCCATTCGATTCTCAGCTAGAGCGCCTTCTATGTGGAGTCTGAATGTCCTCCCCGCAGTCGAGTGACATTAAAGACAGGTAGGTGCGTGCGTGAATGGGTGTGCCGCCTTTGAAGGTTTGGCATCGGGCTGGCAACATGGCACTGTAAAAATCCACTGCCAATCATTAGCAGACCGGAGTTCCGCTGTGGCGACCCCTAACCAGGAAAAGCTGAAAACAAAACTGTAATTGCCTTTGGGCCCAGGAAACAACTGAAAAGTGTTCTCAGACATTGGACCAGTTTGATTTCCTAATGAAAATACATACATAAATCTACTGAGTGGGGCTCCAGAATCAAAGTTACTAAAAGTCTACTGAGTCTTACAACTATTAAATCTTGCCAATTACCACCCTAAACTGTTCCTCCTCCATCTCGAGAAGGGCTAGGCCAGTTAAGCCCAGAGTGAATTTATAAATACCCATCTAACTATCTATATCCTTTTTGAAGGAAGACAGTGTATCACACAGTTTTATCTGCAGAGGGGGTCTACTCTAAAGTTGCTGAGTAATGACGCTGTATCACAGTCTTATTTTACTGATCTGTAGAAACACCTTTACATCCCCTTGTTCTGGTACTCACGCGAATGTATGACTTGTGAAAACACAACAGATCCTAGACTAGTGGATCCCTGATTGCTCTGAAGGCAAGATGCAGATATTCTCTGAAGATACAGAAAATAGGGACAGTGATTCTATTTTTTTTTTTTTGATAGCTTAAGGATTTAAGCCTATGATCCTCTATGCTAGGAACCTCTGGGGTCTTTCCAACTGCTACATATGTCTGGTGAGGTACGTCTCAAATGGGGCACTGTATTTTGTAATTAATTAGTCTAGCCACTGTTGAATACATGGGGACAACAACATCTATAGATCTGGATAATATTCCTTTGGCTATCAGCTACTGCAAGTAGAAGGGCTTCCTGACAACCATGCTACATGGTGATCAAAAGGAGAGGAAATTATCAATCCAAGTCTTCATCTACATTTTCATTTTGAAACTGGGTATTATCTGGTGGAATGGCATGTCTGCTAAATGAAACAATGTTGCATTAGTCAACATTTAACTTGTATCCATGTTCAATATACCAGGGATTTATAAATTTAAGTTACTCCAGAAGCGCTTCTCTGGCAGAGGGGGATTTGACAGTAAGTCCTAGCCATAGGTCCTGGTTTTTAGTCTGCATGTCAGAGATGCATATAATTAACCACAGCATTCTCAGCACCGAGGCCTGCAGGACATAAACTGGTCATTTTCATGTTTTCTGACACCACCCCTGCCACTCGTACCATATGGATTTTGTCTTTCGGCTAATTACCATCAACTATACCACACAGGAGTCTATCTGTAATGCATTTAGTTTACTAATTATGCTATGATAACGGATGCTGTATAATGTACTGGCCACATCAAGCAAAGCTGTCTATACAGTGTGACTGCTGTCAACAGCTGGTGTTAACTTTTTGAAGAAGTTTACCAGGTTCATTGGACAGAATATAAAAATTATGTACTTGCCAAAACACTAGATCCATGTTGTCCTCTTCCATCTAGCTCAACTGATGCATCTGTCAAATTCATCTTTAAGGATTAGACATCGCTCTAGGCTTTTTGGTCTCAAAGCTCAGGCTTCTCCTCTACTCATAATTCCCTCTCCATCAACTGAATACTGCAGCTCGAGTTTGCCTGCATAACACAAACATAATTCATACCCAAATCTCACATATATACCTGGGTTATAGACCATAGCTGTAACGGGACAAGACTCTGGACAGGTACACTGCAGTGCAGTCAAACTGGAGCCCAGCGAGAGACTGGCAATTTGGCAGGAGGAAAGGAGAGAGGGAGGGAAAGTTGAGAAGAACGGATCTAATGTTATGGAAAGTAAATAACTTTCGTATACGATGTTCTCTCTTCAGTCTACCCACAACAGATAGAACAGAATCCCCAGCTACTACTAACACTACAAGGTCTCATTGAAGCACATTCTTTTGGATGATGGAACCAAAAGAAGCCCTAGATCTGGAAGGTAAGTCTAGTTTCTAGTAGGATATAAAAGGTGTGCACACAGCAGGCCAAGTAGCTGTTGCACAAATGTCATCAATAGGCACCCTTGATAAGTGTCTACTGCACTGGTAAGATGTGCTTTGGGATTACAGGATAAGGCTAAATATTCTTCTTTATATATATATATATATATATATATATATATATATATACACACACACACACACACACACACACACACACACACACACACACACACACACACACACACACACACACTTTACATATGTATGTATAATATGTGCAGCAGACTTCCCCTCTTACCTGGTCTTCTCGTTGGGACGGGACCTTAGGCTGGATAAACGAATGGCTGGTTAATCAGAAAAAGCATACAAAATAGTATTTACAGGTTATAAATCAGTGAGAATAACAGGATTTGTGTTACTATACATTTTTCTAATGAATATGAGGTCTAAAACTCAAATGTATGTCATTATTTAGCCCACAGGAGGCAGAAATGCTGTTCTTCTTTGTAGTCTTTTGCTACAGCTACGGCAGAACTATGAAGGCTGGTTAAGGAAGCCGGTTGAAGAGAGGCCGGATAAGAAGGGGTCCTACTGTATATACATTAAAATGTATTCAGACAGCCACCTGGATAAGCTCACTTTAGACACTCTTTTTCGAAATTTGATGGAAGAAAAGGAAACAAAGATTTGTTCTGTCCCACTTACAGCTTTAGATGGATGTAGGTAAAATCTCATTTTTTATTTATTGGCATTTGTTTATCATAGTCTGAATGCCCTTTTTCAGATAAGATCCTTAAGAGTTGACCCAGTTGTTCGGGATTTGGGAACTTTATGTGGTTAGTGACCCTACTTTTGATTAACACATCTGTTGTTGTAAGAAAGTCCTTCTCTACAGCACGGATTACAAACAAAGGGATTGTTTCTAGATCTAGGGAAGTCATTGCCCTCCTTTACTCTGCCCTCATTAGGCCAGTCACTGAATGTAATGCCCTCTTTGGCATGTATCTGCCCAAATCACCAAAAACTTAACCAAAAGTGCCAAACAAAAACAGGCACCTGGAAGGAACACGGACCCAAAATATCACTGATACGTTTTATTTAGACACAGAGGCTTCATACACATAAACGCTCCAAATACCATATGTTTTCATCATGAAATCACTTCATCAGATAAAAGCCATAAAAAAGTTAAATCTTAAATAGCATTGTCAATTAAATTCATCCTATCACAATGCATATAAAATTCAAAATACCTAAAGCAATTAATTATTTAAAGACACATTAACATAAAAACACTGACCTGCTTTACTAACATTAAACATATATAAAAACATTCTTGTACAACTATATTATACAATATAATATAAATATGTCAATAAATATGTAAAATGTATACAAAACCATACAAAAAAGTATATAGAATTGATGCATAAAGAGTATAAGGTGCAAATTTATTAACCAATATGTATATACTTGGTACAGATGTTTTTAAGGAAAAAGAACTGGAATTAAAGTTTTGCTGCTCTCAATTTCAATACTGGTGCAATGGAAATGGTGTCATTCATCCCCTGGAATTTATCTGCTTCCAGTACCACCTGCCAAAAAAGTTCCCTGTATTCAATATATAATTCCCAAGGTCTCCCTCTCACATCCTTTGTCACTATTTCCAAAATAAAGAAAGAAAAGGATGCCTGAGAACAACCAATGCTATGCCTATATAGGGCATTACTATTATTATGATTTCTTATTTCATATAGGTGTTCATATATTATTTTACGCAATTTTCTTTCAGTTTTTCCTACATAGAAACTTGTGCATCCTTTACAAACAACTAAACTACCCCACTGGTGTCACATATAGCATAGCCTTTGCACATAAGCTTCTTATTTCTGGCTGCCAAATATAAACTCTCCCCTTGTATAAAAGGGCACTGTGAACAGTGCCCACATTTATAAGTTCCTTGTTTACTGTGTCCAAATGGATAAACATTGCCACCTTTTTCCTCTATAATATTTTTGATGTTACAACCTTTCCTAAACACACACTTGAAAGGGGTATCAAAAATCTTTAAATCAGAAATAGCAGCAAACCTATTCCATTCTTTTTCAACTGTTTTCAAAATTACACCTGCATCACCACTAAAATTAATAATAAAAGCACGTTCAAAATCTGTAGAATTGTCAGTATTAACATTAATGTCCTCCTGGTTATTTTGGCCCAATATGGGTGCAAATCTATTATTCCTACCTAAAGTTACTTCAGTTTGTATTAATAGGTCAGGAGGATATCCTCTTTCAATAAATATATGCTCTAGTAATTTGCATTCAGCTATAAAGTCTTACTGTTCAGATGACATCTGCCCACACACATACAACAACTGGAAGGCTCACAGAGATAATTTATTAAAAGGATACAAGGCCTAAATAACATCTCCTACATCGAGCGTCTCAAAGCTTTGTCACTTCAGTATCTTACAGACTGCTAAGAGGTGACGTGTCTGGTATACAAGGCATCGTCTCACCCATTACTGATGGATTTACTGCACATCAGCAACTTGAATAACATCAGAAATACTTGATCTAGGGATCTAAACCTCTTCGGCAACATCAACAAAACCATTTGGAGGGAGAGGTATATGGGGTCCAAATGGAAAGATAAGAAGTCAGCAAGCAAAGGAGAGTAGTAGTGCTGAAACTGAATTTATCCTCAAGTCTTGGTGAGTACCTTCACGAGGTGGACCCAGTTTTTCACAAAATCTCACCAAGGCGACACTGACATATACACTGTATTTATCTAGCACATATCATGGACAGAAGTAAGTCAAAAACAAAAAAAAAAAAGATAGCTGGGTGCACATGACCCAGGATAAAAAAGTGCCCAATCCTGGTAGGCGCACTGGTGCCATGACTGGGAAAAATGACAGTGCAGAATCTTCAAAATACGGAAACATTCCAACAATGGGGCCAGGCCAGCCCAGGGGGAGGGTGGTCCACCAGTTGTAGAAGGAAGTAGCAGTCCACCAAAACTGATACGCCAAAGAAGAGCCATAAAGACGACAGAGTGGACTATTGAGGATATGAAAAAAATTATGTATTGTTACTATTATGCAAAAGCCCAGAATTTCCAGACAGAGGACATACAAAGAGATTAAGAAATAAATTAGAGGACAGAAAAATACTTCTACAGGAAAAACTGTCAGTAGCTTCAAATGAAAATGTGGATTCATTAATATTTTTGAAAAACAGTATATAGATCAAGAAACTTTGATCTGTTTGGAAAAAGAAGCATCTGAGGAAGTGCAAAAATGTACACAATAAAACCTAGACATTTTTTAAAAGTATAAAAAAGAAATATGGACATGAGAAAGAAATAGATTTGCTATGGTACAATATTTATGCAAAGGAGAAAGCCAAGTAAATTAATATAGAGAAGGTAGCCCCAAAGATATTTGAAGAGGAATACAGGCAAAGGCATCCAGATATGGAAAATGTCACAATAAAGAAATTAATATCACAAAGATGGAATGTAGAAAAGAAGATTAGTAAAGCAGAAGTTAAAGAAATAGAAGTTGAAGTTATGGAGTGCCTGTGAAGTGAAGGATTTAATGTAGAAGCTGGATATAAAAACAAAAAGAAAAAGCAGAGTCCAAAGGACAACACAGCCGAACTTAATATTCAAACCACGTTTAATACGATGTAAGGGCTTTCATTTTTAAACTTTAAAAACGTCTTCAGACATAGTTTTAAACACAGAGTGTTTCTTAAATATCAAAGAGAGGCAAATTATGTAATCACTAGCTCAAGATGAAAAATTTAAAGACATATCCACATACTATGCATATGCTTTGTGTTTAACAACTGCAAGCAATAATAAATAAAGCAAAGATCAACACCATAAACATAAAAAAATTCCAGATAGCCTATATAGGTTGTCTAAATACTTTAAAAAATACATTCCTATCTAAGTACATATATTCTACTCATAAGGTTAAAAAATAAAAACCTTTGAATTTTTTTCATCTCTCAAAAGTTTTTAACTTTAACATGGGGCTATGCTAACTGCTTCATTAAGTCCTGGGTGCCTATAGGCTTCAAGTCCCAACTGCCATATTACCTCTCGTCTCTACAAATATACTGACAAAGGACCTCCCCTCAGATTCCTCCCCACCTTTTCTAACGCACTAAATTTAAAGGTGTGTTCGGGGTAGTTCTCCAAGTGTCTAAAAAGAGCATTAGTTGTCTTTTCTTTTTTATGTTATAAGTATGCTCATAAATGTGATTACACAATCTTCGCTTGGTTTTTCCTACATAAAAACCTTTATAGTTTAGACAACGCGCCCCATAAATCACCCTCATAGTGTCACAGTTATACCTCCCTTAAACTTTAATAGCCTTCCCTTTAATTAATATGCTGTCACCCTCAAAAATATATCTACACATACTAACTACATCGCCCACACTTGGTCATTCTTGGATGAATGACCTTTTTGGTAACTTTTCTTTCCACCATGTTCTTTACATTCATCCCCCTTCTATAAATAATAAAAGGGCTCACTTCCTAGTACATTCAGTATACTAATATTCTCACAAAACATATTCCAGTTTTTTTGCATTATCCACTTAATTTTAGAACTATCCCTACTAAATGCAGTTACCAATGCACTTGTGTAGTTCTTTAAATCACTGTTCTAGTCTGCAGTTTTTCTGTCAACTACCCCCTGTCCTGCCAGTATAGGTTTATAATACCCTGTCTCTTTTTTAAAACAAACCTCGTCAATTAATTCATGTACCATTAGATGGGGATAACCCCTCATGTCGAACATGCTCACTAATGTTTCAAATTCCTTTAAAAAAAATAATTGTCCAAACTACTAATACGGGCAGCCCTGACAAGCTGCCCCTTTACCACTGTCCTTTTCTGTTTAAATGGGTGGCAGCTTGAGAAATTTAGCAACATGTTCAAATATGTGGGCTTCCGGTACACACTAGCAGTGCATCTTCATAAATACCATTTTTTTTCTATCAGAATATCCAAGTATGGCATACCCTCCTGATTATAAGAATGTGTGAAAACCAGGAAGTCTGTACTTGCATTAATGTAGTGAATAAATTCTATTAATTCAGGGACCCCTTTACTCCAAATAAGGAAGATGCCATCCAGGTAATGTAAATAATACTTTATAGCACTGTTATGTTGACTACTAAAGACATACCTACACTCCCATTCCAGCATGACAACATTTGCTAAGAATGAACCCACTGAGGACTCCATTGTTACCCCTTCTTTTTGTGTGAATATACTGTTCTCAAAATACATACAGTTATTCTTTAAGACTATCTCTAATAATTTGATAGCATTATTGATGTTCCCTTGTTCAATTCCATTTCTTTGCAAGTAATCTTGTCCATTCTAAAGCTATATTGTGTGGAATGGCGGTATAAAGGTCCTGTACATCTACAGTCACCACAAAATCATCTCCATTATAACTGACATTTATTTTGTTCAAGAAGTCCTGCACAGGTACATTTCTTTTCCAAGTAAAATGTTTAAACTTGCTGTCTATGTATTGGGCGCATGCCACTGTTACTGATCCTCTCCCATCCACTACTGGTCTAAGTGGTGGATTTTCTATGGATTTATGAATTTTCGGAACACCAAACATCGTAGGTGTTCTACTGGCTAAGATATTTAAATATTTAAACTCATCTCCTGAAATTCTCCCCTCTATGAATATGTCTCTTAAGTGGTTGTTAATGTTGACATATGCTCTGTTTAATTCCGAAACACTGACCAATTCATAAGCATCACTCTGCAATATAGTGTTTATACGAATGTTATAATCATCCCGTGTCGTGATAACAATACCCTTCCCTTGTCTGGTTTCATAGCTCTTATTTTATTGCTTTGAATGTAACTTAAAATTTCATCCTCTTCATGTTCCTGTTCATCAAATTTTCTTTTATTATTTATCAGCATGGCTCGCAAGTCATCTACTTCACAGAACATTTCAAATACATACAATACAGCGTGCAAAAGGGAGTTGTACAAGCTACTTACCCTAAGAAGGTCTAACAAAGATATGTTGTCTTTAAACAAAATGTTAAAAATGTATGTGCATAAATTGAACTTTAAGTCAACAAGTACATTAGTTAAATTTCCATCTCTCATAGGGACAAAGTTCATACTTTGGGAGAAGAAATCAGCAAACACAGTATTCAAGTCCAGGTCCATAAAGTTAAACAGTTTGAAATCTCCTTCTGTGTTGTAAATATCAGGTTTACTTCTTGATGGATAAACCTCATAAGATGACGTCTCATATTCCTGCCCACAGTTAAACTGATCATTCTCTTAAGATCACCTCCCTGCATAAGGTGGACCATTGGCTCAATAAATAGTCCTCCCATAAGTTCTGCAAGACCCCCTGTCCTGGTCCTGATTGGGGTAAACACCCTCTGCTGATTCCTGATTCAGTCCGACCTCCTCAGTTGGGGAAAATCCTGGTCATACTCCTGGTTTTCATCTTCCATCACATTGTGCTGCCTGCCACTGTTCTCTTCCCACTGTGGTTGTACCACTGAAGGATATCCATTTGTGGATTCCACTCTTTCCTCATAATAACTCACAGGCTCTCAATTCCCCCAACCCTGAGATTCAGGAGGGAGGAGGTAAGCCTTTCTGTTTTCATACTCGCTCCAGTCCCTTTCAAACTTTTTCATCTTATATCCTTTTGACTCGGCAATGCTTTGCTCAATACTACAAAATATCCACCCATGTTCCACTTCAAAGTTAGCGTAACCGTACTGTCATTAATGAAGTAACCTCCATGGCCAGGTTATCGATAAACCTCACATTGTGTTTTATGATAAGCTCCATAAATTCACAGCCTCCATCTCGCCAGGGCTTTTGGCACCATCGGCCACTCTGGAATTATAGATAAACTCACTAAACGAGGTATAAATCCCTAGGTCACAAAATGGGTTGCCAACTGGCTCACTGACAGAACCCACACTGTGAAAGTAACAGACTCCAAATCCAACTTCAGACCAGTGACAAGTTGAGTACTACAGGGTTCAGTCCTGGGTCCTCTCCTGTTTGGTGTCTACTTCTCTGAGGTACACGCTAACACAGAAGGTCTTTGGCTAACGAAGTTCTCAGATGACTGCAAACTAGGAGGTCATAATCGAAACTCATAATAATGTGGACATCCTACAAAAGGGCCTCACTGAGACAGATGCCTGGGGTCAAAGCCATAGCCTCAAGCTCAATACCAAAAAGTGCACTTTCATCCCCTTTGGTAAAAACTCTGTACCCATGAACTACCACATAGGCAGTAGTCTACTCAGCACTGAAAGTATAAGAGACCTTGGGACACAGGTGGACAGTAGTCTCTCCTTTGATAACCACATTGCTACAGTAGTCAGGAAATCCTTCTATGTGGCACACCTCATCACAAACGGTTTCGCATCCAGGAAAAAAAAGGTCATTGTTCCACTCTACTTGTCACTCATTAGACCCATTATAGAGTACAACACCCCTTTTGGTATGTATCCCACAACACATCTACAACTGGAAAGGCAGCACAAATACCTCACAAAGAGGATTACCAGCCTCAAACACATGCCCTATGCAGACCGTCTCAAAAAACTCCAGCTTTACTCCACTGCATATCGCCTACTCAGAGGCGATCTCTGCCTAACATACAAAGCTATGTGAAACACAAAGTTGTTGGACATGCTACACTTAAAGAAATCCCAATCCCTCCGAGCTACAGGCTCTAGGGACCTAAACCTTGTCACCACAATAAACAGAACATGCTGGAGGGATAGATTGCTGTCCCAGAGACTTCCCATACTCTGGAACAAACTAACAACGCTCCTCATTGGCACTCTTCAAGAAAAATCTTGATGATTGGATGGGAAATAGGAAATTCACCCCGGGGATCATTTCTGTGGCTCTGCTCAACAGGGACATAGGAAAATAATTTTATTGGGTGGTGAAAGCCAGGGTACCTTTTTGACTAGGCTTATATAGGCCCTAGGGCCAATAGCCTAGTACCTACCTATGAACAAGGCCAGTAAATCTGCATGCAATGGTGAGACCTTTTCTAGCCCTGTTGGGTATCTCCACTACCGAAACCCCTTTGGTTCTCGTTTGACCTTTACATTCTCAGCAAGATAAAGTTCTCCAATTGCAGTTTTTTAATTTGAACAGCTTATAATCTAATTGTTCCAGCTTGCTGTTTGTATCCACATTTCCTTTCCCAGGGACAGTGTGAGCAAACCCCACACCGGTCTGTATCCACTCCTGTAAGTTGGGTACTGCATTCCACACTGACAAGTGTCCATGATTAAGATCATCTACGCTTAACCAACTAATTTGATCATTTCCCAGTGTGTGGGTAGTAGCAGTACCGTTTACTGTGATATTGTCATTTAAAGTGTCAATGTCAGCAATTTGTGATGAAACAACTCCTTGCCTGTTCTGTTGAACATTGTCTTAAACAGTGTTAGATGCAGGTCTTTGCAAAAGCAAACCTTCCACTTGTTGCGACAACTGCTGCACAATTAATGTCAAATTCCCAGCGGTTTGTTGCAATGCTGAAACTTTGTCCATGAGATTAACATTATTAGTCCCAGAGAAAAGCGGATGTGAAGAGGTCTCTGCCCCGGCTGCCATGACGAATACAAACCCAGGAAACACACAAAATAAAAATTGGATATAAAAACAAAAAGCCAAAGCAGAGTCCAAAGGACAACAACACAGCTGAACTTAATATTCAAACCACGTTTAATACGATGTAAGCTCTTTCGTTTTTAACCTTAAAAACTTCTTCAGATGATTAATTATTCATCTGGGGCTAGTGATCACATGATTTGCCTCTCTCTGATATTTAAGAAGCACTCTGTGTTTAAAACTATGTCTGAAGAAGTTTTTAAAGTTTAAAAATGAAAGCACTTGCATCATATTAAACGTGGTTTGAATATTAAGTTCGGCTGTGTTGTCCTTTGGACTCAGCTTTTGCTTTTTGTTTTTATAGCCAGTTTTTATTTTGTGTATTTAATGTAGAAGGTCTAACACAGACTACATCACAGCATGATAGAGTGAGGCTCCAGAATAAGGAGAAGCAGGAAGATCAGGAGACATCTGAAAAAGAAATATGGACATGAGAAAGGAAGAGATATTAATATTTATGTAAAGGAGAAAACAAAACTAACCAATACAAAAAGAGCAGCACCAAAGATATTTGAAGAGAAATACAAAGAGCACCACAACAGGATAGAGTAATGGATATCCAAATTAAGGGGAACCAGTGGAACAGGAAGCAATTGGTTAGGTGCCACATCATATTCTGGAGTCTTCCACAGGAAACCAGTATAAACATTCACTTGAAGCTAGACAGCAAGGGAAGGAACATGTAACTGTGGAAATTCTGATGCAGTCAATGTTGAGGAGTGATAGGCCAGTGAGTTCCCATATGACAGAGCAATGGATGGCACAGGATGAAATTGAAGAGAAAGTGCCACATAAAGATGCTATAGAACTTTCTATAGAATATATGCCCTCAATCTGGAAGAAAATGAACTAAGAGAAGATTTGCTTGATTTAATGGACATAGACAGATATATCAAGATCAATGAAAGAAATAGACTACAGAAGGTCAATAAAACCCCAAAAGTCAGAAGTCTCAGAAAACAAATGAACACAGTAATTAGGACTGTCCGTAGAGAGCCATGCAATATAACAGAGGTAAACAGGATATATTACTGTGCAGCTAAACTAATAACTGATAAAGTTCTACCACAAGAACACAGGGTATGGAGGGAAAGAAAGGGAGAAATTGAATACCATCATGGAAGTATCAAATAGAGAAAAATATATAGCAATTAAGACAAGAAGCATCACTGTTAGAAGACTACAGAAGACAGAATAGATCAACAAAAATATCAAGAAAGACAGATGCGAGAAAAGCAATGCACAATATTAGAACAGACCAGGATCTATCATGCGCTACTACAAATAACAAACTAAAAATTTCAGCACATGGGGAAAAACTTAGAAGATATGCAGATAAATATAAAGGAAAAGTACAAAATAAGGAATTTATTGATGATCCAAAAATGATTTATAGAGAATTACGAAACAAGGTAAAAGGAATTAAAAAACTGCCAAAAAAATAAGAAATAGATGCATTTTGGAGAAGTATCTATGAAGATCCTGTGGTACACAACAAAGATACTAAATGGATAAAACAAGTAAAAGAAAAAACAAGATGTTTAAAGGTACAGAATATGAAATGGGATGAAGTAACAGCCACAGAGACTGAAACAAAGTTAAGAAAAGCCTCTAATTGGAAAACCCCAGGTCCCGATGCAGTACATAACTTTTGGTTAAAAGTATTAACATCTTTGCAAGAAGATTTAACTATGAGTAAGAACTATTTATATATGCACCCCGAACAGACACCAACCTGGCTAACAGGTCAAACAATGCTTCTACTTACGAGTGACTCTAAGTTACCCCAAAAACTACATACCAATAACTTGCCTTCTGACGACTTATAAACAATACATGGGAATTGATGCCAACAGAGATTACAGTCATTTATAAGAAAACTCAATTATGGCAGTCAAACAAAAGGGCAATAAAAGAAAGTCATACGGAACAAAGGATCATTTGTTGTTAAAGTCATAGTGGAGAACTGTAAAAAGGGGAAGAATCTAAGTATAGCATGGATTAACTACAAAAAAGCATTTGATAGTATCCCACATTCATGGATAAAAGAGTGCTTAAAAATGTATTAAGATAAACACGACACTGATCAACTACATTACAGTGACCATGAAACAGTGGCAGACCACTTTGCAATTAAGCCATGATAAATGACAAATTATTATCCCAGGGATAACAATTCAAAGGGGGATATTCCAGAGTAACTCTCTGTCACTGCTGCTATTCTGCCTTGCCCTTAACCCATTAAGCTGTCTACTTAACAGCTTAGGCCATGGCTATTAATTTGGCTCCTAGAAAACAAAGTTTAAAGACTTCTCATTTTCTCTTTGTCAATGAATTAAAACCATACAGCTTATCAGATGAGGAACTGAAAGCACAGCTGGAGGTTGTAAAAACATTTTCAGATGATATTAGAATGTCATTTGGTATAAAGCCGCGGTGGTACAGCGGTAGCATTGTTGCCTCACAGCAAGAGGTTCTCCTGTTTGATTCACGGTTGGAGTGCCTTCTGTGTGGAGTCTGCATGTCCTCCCCGCGGTCGTGTGGCCTCCGAAAGACATGCATGAATGGGCGTGACTTCGCTGAAGGTTGGGCATCGGGCAGGTAACTCGGCGCCATAAAAAAAAATCTACTGTCAATCATTAGCGGACCGGAGTTCCACTGTGGCGACCCCTAACCGGGAAAAGCCGAAAGAAAAACAAACTAGAAATCTGATAAACTATAATAATTTAAAAGTCAACAGCTTACAATATAAACTTGTATGCATTACAGTTTAGCCACCCTTAATTTTAACACAGGGCTATATTTATGTGACTATTAAGACCAGGGTTTGGCGGATACTAATTGATATTGTTTAGGATAGGCGAACCACAGAATAGGGTGTAGAATAGAAAAGAATCTGTTTTGTTTATCAGAGTCAGTAAATTGGTGTTTTACTCTATACAGGCAGCCTAGATTTTGGTAAGTCTTCTTTATGGTTTGCTGAAATGGAGATCAAATTTCAGGTGGTCATTTATAATCACACCTAGTGGTTTGGGGTCAGATACAAATTTCACTCAGAACAGAATGTACAACTACCTTCAGTGGCCTTGTTGACTCCCAATGAATATTTGCTAATTAAAAAAAAAAAAAGTGAACATTTTGCAGATGCAAGAAATAAGGCATTTTCACGGCTTTCATCATTTTGCTTATTTTTTTAAACCTACATGCTTCCAAAAATGCTTGTTTATAGCTTAAGCTAAGGGCATTAATCTACACATTTACCCTTCCAAAAATAAGAGACAATATTGTAATTCTACATATAATACAATCAGTGCACTTTTACATGGAATTCCCACTCCAGCAGCCCAAGAACACAACATATTAGCATTAAACTTGCTTTTCTTGTTATAATGTAAAGCCTGTATTTCTTAGGTCTAAAGAAGTAAACACATACTAAAGAAGAGACTCCCCACACACATTTAAAACTCCCTTGACTAGACTCTACACAAAACTGCTTTACTTCATGCAACATGCCGTTTTTATCATAAAATGTTTTATACAAATACTAATATGAACAAAATTTGTTTGACTTACAACCACTTTTTCTTGCAAAGCTATATTTCACAAATGGGATTGATGCTTTATAGTCTCCCATTTATTCACTAAAGTCAGTGTTGCTGGTCTTCTTCCTGTTCATCTCAATCTCCCAACTCCAGACTCTGGTTCATGTCCAAGGTACTGCTCGTTGCTCTAGTCAACTCCTGTACCTTTTTCTGAATCAAGCATTTTCCTTTGGATCACTGGAAGACACTTCACTGGTAAAGTATTTTATGAGCTTTACTGTCAGACGAATGAGAAGCAGAGACCCCTTCTGGTTGCTGCCACACTTTTTGTTGGATAAACTTTTTTTTTTATTTCCTCCTTAGTCAATTCTGCATCAAAAATGCCTTTGATTATCCAGGAAAAACTATTCTGAAGACAGCTGGATAGAGCAGCTTGAAACTCACACCTGCATCTCATTATTTTCCTGACTGCTGAGATGAATTTGCTTCTCTTCTGCCTGGTGTACAGTGAATAGCCAGAAACACTCTAACATCTCTATTTTGTAATACTTTTCCCTTCTGCAACAATTTTGCCAGGATCAGCACTTTCTGCTGGTATGACTGTATCTTTAGTAATACACGTCTTGGCTGTTTTCTAATGGCCACGTTTGGAGCATACACTTGATGTTCCCTTTCAATTAACAAATCCTACTGTGGAATACCAGTCCAGTTGCTTATTTGTGCTTTCATAAAATTAATACAGTCTGTTCCATCCAGTTTTTCAGGTACAGTGAAACATTTCAGGTTTTCTCTGTATGCACTGTCTTCTAACTCTACCATTTTTTGAAGCCACTCTTCTTGAGTAGTCTCATACTCAACCAGCCTTTCCTTTGTTTCAACCTTGGATTTTTGCAGTTTTCTCAGTTCATCTGAATAGCTAGTTAAAGCTTCTTCCATTTTCCCGCCTTCTGTTAACTGAGTTGAAATATCCCTTCAATGTTTCACTTATTTTAATCACCTCAGAGTTCATTTGATTATTTTTTTCCTCTAAATTACTGGAAGCAATCTCTTGTACCAAAGCTTAAGCGTGAACCGCTCCAGGATTCTTCAAAGCAAGTATTTCTTTTTCACCACTTCTGGTTGATTTTCCTTCAGGTTCTCTAATCTTTTTTTTTCTGTACTGGCATCCAGGCAGAGTACTTACTAGCCAGCAACTGAATTTTACTCATGCTGACAATATCATTGGCTCATATTTCTCAATTATACTCTTGATCAGTGTATGGTCATGCTGCAAGTCCAATTCTAGTTGAGTCTTGATCAACTGAGAGAAGCCATATGTTGAATTGAAGTTGTTTGGTTTTCTAGGGCTACCTTTTGCCAGTTTATGTTAACTTTGCCTAGCAAGATGACTTCCAGTGTTACGGTGGCTGAGATTCAGGAAAAGACCTTTTCCAGGAATGTTGTCACCAGGTGATATGTATACACCTGTGATGGCTAGGAATTTGTGAGTATTCAGTATGAGGAGTGAGATCAGAAGTTCACCATCGTTGAAAGTGGGTACAGTATCATAAGTGAAGATCTCAAGCATTTCTGTAGAAAACAGCAACTCCATTTGCTTTTTTGTTTGTTCTATCTAGTCTGAGGTATTATAACCTGGTGGGAATATTTCTGTAACTTTGGCAACTGTCATTAAATAAGCTTCTGTGGCTGTGATGAGATCAGGGGAGTAGTGGCCAATGTTTCTGCGACTATGAAGAGGTCAAAGGAGTACTTGATGAAAATCCATCAAGTGAAAAGTGTACTCACTCACCTTTTTTGGAAACAACTGGGTATAAAAAAGAAAAAAAGAGTGAGCAATAGATTGTTCCAAAGTAAACTCTGAAGTCTCCTGAGGAGGAAAGGTGGGGTTAGTTCAAAGTAATACCAGATCTTTATGAAAAATCAGGTAAGGTGATTGACTACAGCACTGAAGCTCTAAAATTCATAAAAAGGGGGGCAATAGCTACCAGGAAAACTGTTTTCCAAAAAAGATACTTTAACCCTGCAGTCACAGCTGGTTAAAAAAGGGGTTTTGTAGGAGCCTCAAGAAGAAGGGTAATGTCCCAAGGTGGAACAGGATCCCTTAAAGGGGGCAAAGAAGAAAGCTAACCCTTAGAAAATCATTAGCCAACTTCAAAGAAGTAACAGAGTCCATTCCTCTCCCACAAGGAAATTAAAGGTAAGGCCAGATATAGAGAAACTATACCTGTCAAGGCCAAAAGGGAGCAAAGAAGATCACTTTCACCTTGCACCACAATGCTTTCTGCAGAAAATCTGGAATGTGGGAGTAGGGGAATAAGCATACAAAAGACCCTGAAGTCAACTGCAGTCCACAGTATCCTAAAAGGAATTCACTCTTCGTGGGGAATAGGGCAAAGTATTTGCTGCACTTGACATTGGATGGGGTGGCAAACTGGAGCCAGCCATGCTGCAACCTAAGTGAAAGTACAATCCACTACCACATGATAGAGGAGCCACTCATGACTGAAAATGATGGACTTACTCAACTTGTCTACTAATACAGTGGATTTCCCAGGGATATGGGATGCCACCAGAAAGCAAAAGAAAGACATTGCCCACTACCCCAATATCTCATACAACCACCACAGAACATACTGTCTGCATATGTTGGTGAAGCAAATGGGAAAGTGCACTGGTTAGCAATGCATTGACCACAGAACTGAGAGAGTCTACTACAGTACCCTCATGTAAAATCCGGCTTGATGATTATATTAGATGTAGAATTAAGATACTCTCTTATTTTTGCAAGGGTGAATGTCTAGATTAATGCCCTTGGCTTAAGTAACAAACAAGTGTATTTTGGAAGCAAGGAGGCCTGAAAAATAAATTTGGAATGAAGGTTAGTATTTTGGCACCAAAATGTTTTTAAATATCAGGCAGTTGTATGTTAAAGTGTTCTGATGAAGTGCAGAACTGCTGGCAAAAAAAAAAACAAGTAAACCAGAAGCCAAAAATTTAGCGCTTTCATCCACTGTTTAATACGTGAACTTCCTCAGAAACATTTTCAAGTGATTTCCAGTTCCTTAAATAACTTACTAAATAGGAAATTACATCATGACCATCAAACTGAAAAAATAACAAATGTGATTTTCTACAAAAATGAAGTATTATCATAATGATAACAAATAAAAAAAAAATATATATATATATATATATATATATATATATATATACATACACAAATGAATGTACATACACATATATACACATACATATGTATAAATGCAAAAATACAGTCATAAAAATGCAATGTAAATCCATGCTGTGTGAATAGCATAATAATCAACTTGAACATATGAAATGCATACCCAAAGACCTCTCCCACGTAGACACAACAATCACATGCATGCACACACCCGCACACACATATGGACATATAGACATGTACCCCCCCACACACACACACACACACACACACACACACACACACACACACACACACACAAACACACAAACATAGGACTAAACAGTCACTATGAAGTTCACGTATTAAACAGTTAATGAAAGCGCTAAAGTTTTGGCTTCTGGTTTACTTGGTTTTATTTGCCAGCAGTTCTGCAGTTCATTTTTTCGTTTTGTTTGGTTGTCAGTAATGTTCTGATGAAGTCCACTATTTTGTGGATGAAAGCACTAAACGAGGATGTTTAGCATTATTTTTATTCAATAAATTCAGATTTTTTACTTCTTTGGTCCAAACCTTGGCTTTACTGCAGGAACAGGTACATCTTGCCTTCCTGCTCCAGCAGTTGTGTGTGTTTCTTACGTTGTTGTTGGCTGTTTGCTGGTTTCGTGTTTTACAGTTGTTTGGGATGGAAAGTACAATGGATTTGCCAAAAGCTTTATTGGACAGAGACGTACTGAGCAATCTGCAAGAGGAGGTGAACGCCTTACGGGCAGAAGTCTCTCGACTGGTTGAATTGGTCATTCAGCTTCAGCATAAGGACAGGAGTGTTATAGAACCTATTATGGTGCCTAGCCACAGTTGCCTTGCCCATTCCGGTTGTGTTTCAACTCAAATAGACATACCTAATGGACAGGGAACGGGCATTCAGTCAGTCTTTTCAGATGTTGAATGTTCTAACATACAGGCGGAGAACAGCAATGGTAGTGTGGATTCTGCTAAGGATACTACTTTTGATTTTTCTTTGTTCCATTTGGATGATGAAGCAGAGTGTTTGGGGGACCGTCCCAAGCGTTCTAAGCCAACGAGGACTTATTCATCTGTGGCCGCCAAAGGTATTGTTAACTGCAGCTCAAGCCCTCGGGCTAATAGTATTACTAATTATGCTCAAGTTGGTAATCGAGCGAATCAACTAGACAGTTTTCTGACTAAAGATATTGATTTTATAATGCACAGTCAAAATGCAACTAATGTTAAAAAAGGAATTGATTCTTTTGGCTCTTTAAAGGATATGATATACACTTTGGGTAAACATTTGATTCTTAAAGGGCTAAAGATTGACAATGCCTATTTGAACAAATGTATTACTTTAAGTACTGTACTTATGGGGTTACATTTTTTTAAAGTTCCTATGGGAATAATTTTGGATGAACAATCTATTTCTGATTTTAATGTCTTGTTTAATACTTTTGGTATCGACTTTATGAAACTGTTCATTAAGAAAAACGATGACAGGTCGTGCAAACTTTTGGTAGAGTTGGAGAAGCTGAATAATACTATTGTTAATGACTTACTGTTCCCTCAGTGGGAAAAGTTGTATGAGAAGCAGTATAGGACTGCAAATAGTAAGGCACAGTTTATTTTTGATAAGAAAAACAAAAAAATGATGAGGGATCAGGATCAATATAAAACTAATAAAGCATATATTTGGAATATTGGAGATCGTGGTCATAACAGTGATAATTATGGGGACACTGATGAACAGGGATTTGAAAGGGATAGACATTCAAATTTTCAGGTGTGCAAACAACGCCAGGCTCCAAACAAATGGAGAAAGGATTGGAAGTGGAAGGGTCCAGTCCAAGAATGGAATCAGTCGTATTATGTGAATTGTCATTACTAGACAATGAAGAACGAGACAAATTTGTTCAGGTTGTCAATTCAAGTTTAGCTGTAAATACGAAAGATGATGACATCGTACATATTTACAAGGATTTTAAGATATATAATTATGCAGGCATTTACTTAAAACTTGAACATTTTACATTATTTTCTAAAGGGATGAAATACATCCCTAGTGTTAAGTTCAATGTTGTCGACATTATCACTGAAATTAAATTATTTTGTAGACGACTGAACCTGGCTTTATATTTCAAAGATGGTACTACTACTTTTATTGACGATGGCCTTAAAAAGAAAAGTACTTTTATACCACCCACCCTAATGTAGCTAGTTTTGAGAAGCTAGTAATTCAGGATATTTATAAAATATACAATAACATTAGACATTGGAAAGTGCAAGACAATCTTACTTTTGGAGAAAGAGATATTTTGGCTGAATTAATTAACAATAAAGATATACGGATAATGAAACCCGATAGAGGTGGAGAGGTGGTTCTATACAATACAACTGACTATATGAAAGAAATTTACAAAATATTATAGGAGTCAGGCAATTATAAACAAGTGTCGATTAATGAAATTAATATTGGACACAAACGTATTGATCTCAGTATAGAAGAATACTTATTAGATAATTGGGTAACTGCAGATATATATAATTTTTCAAAAATTGAATATCCCATATTAGCTACTATTGTGGGCATCCCAAATGTACACAAATGTACTCAATTCCCGCCATTTCACCCAAAAGTATCAGGTAGTCAATCAAAAACATTCTTTAGGTGTAGTTGTAGATTGGTGGTTGAAACCTACATACCAGGATCTACCTCATTTGATTAAGGACTCGTGGGCATTTTTGGCCAATCTGACTCCCAGTATTTGGAAAAGTAATCTTATATTCATTACTATCGACGTTGTCGATTTATTTTCTTGTATCCCCAAAGATCAGGGGTTGGAGGACTTTTGCAATAGTTTGAGGAAGTTTTCCAAATTGGAATGGGATAAGATATGTCTCAACTTGGATATGATGACATTAGTGTTAGATCACAATTATATTTATTACGAAGGAGAGAAATTCAGACAAACCAGTGGGGTAGCTATGGGGGCATCTTGTGCCCCCATATTTGCTAACCTGATTATACTAGAATGGGAAACTACTAAATTGTTCACGAGTAGTTATCACAAGTATGTAGTTCACTAGTCTAGGTTCTTGGATGATATTTTTATCCTATGGGATGGCCCTGAAGATAGTATTGAACTTTTTATTGAGTATATTAATAATTCTAGTTTTTTTTTTAATTTACTTATGCTTTTAGTCATGAAGGTATTGCCTATTTAGATACTTACGTATATCATTCTAGACAAGGCTTTCAGTCTAAAATTTATAGAAAACAAACCTTTTCTAACAGTTATCTAGAATATTCCAGCAATCACCCGAGACATATGCTGAGAAACATTTACAAGGGGCAGTGTATTCGGGCTGCTCAATGAGCTCAAGTTATACTACAATGGTAGAAGAGATCAACTTTATTAGGTCATTGTTTATAAGTAGAGGTTATCCTTTGTCTATATTGAACAATGTTACGTATTATGTTACCCGAGAATGGGGTAAAATGTATCCACCCTTATTAGGCACAGGGACTAGTATTAATAAAGGACAACAGATTGGGGGGTTGCCTACATGACATAGTAGCGTATGTGTTCTTCAATATTCCCCCTATTTTAATTATATTAAAAATACTGTTAAACAGAATTGGAATATTTTGGTCGTTGACCAAGGAGTAATGAATATAGTAGGCAAATGTCCCAATTTTGTTCATAAAATGGGGTTTAATCTTAAATAAATTTTAGAATATGGATTGAAACGTAGGAATGATATGAAGGTGAGGAAACATACTACTAAATGTGGAAGTTGTAACCAATGTTCCCTAATATGGGAGACGCAAAGGGTGAAACTTGAGAATACCAATAAGTGCTATGTATATTTTAGACAAGGAAATTGTAACAGCGAGTTTATTATTTATCTTGCTAACTGCATGTTATGCCCCACATACTATATAGGCAAGACTGAGCGTCTTTTTAAAAAGAGGATATTAGGGCTAAGGATGGCAATAATGCCCTACTTAGACACACTGATCAATGTGGGGATACTTATAATTTTAAATTTGCTATTATTGATCATGTTTCAAATAGCCCCCAAGGTAGTAATACTAAGGCATCTTTGGGTAAAAAGGAAACACACTGGCAGATACTAACTGATGCAGTTAGAGAGCCTGGACTTAATGATTTTATATCTATTAAGCCTTTACTGCAGCTTGTTTGAGTTTGCAGATTACGTATTACATCTAAGTACAATTTTATACTATTGCACCTTTGGTTAAGATGAAGTAATGAATTAATATATTAACAATTTATCTGTTTAAATAATTCATGTATTTTTGTTTAAATAGTTGTGATGCATCTATTAATTGTAACGTTTACAGCATTATAAGTTATATTCAGCTTCTCACTAGTTTTTAGAAGACTTTTTAGAATGTGTTTTTTAGAACGCATTTTATAGGATGTAGAATTATTAGTACATGAAATTAAATAACATAATATATGAGCAACTTATAGTATGATGACTGTGCATATTGTATATGCATTTGTAGAAGTAATTTTGATGTTATATATATTATTTTAGCTAATGTCACTTTAAATTTGTTATGAGGGTTAGTATTTCGGCGCCAAAGTGTTTTTAAATATCAGGCAGTTGTATGTTAAAGTGTTCTGATGAAGTCCACTATTTTGTGGATGAAAGCGCTAAACAAGGATGTGTAGCATTATTTTTATCCAATAAATTCAGATTTTTTTACTTATTTGGTCCGAGCTTTGGCTTTACTATAGGAACAGGTACATCTTGCCTTCCTGCTTTTATTTACAGATAGCCAGTGCACTTTCTCGGGTTAAAAGTTAATGTTTTCTGAAAGCATACAAGATGTTTATTCACACCTGGGAGGGGAATCGAGATAAGAAAAGACAGCAATCAGTGTAAGTAGAAACACAGGCTGTAGCATGCTCCTTAGCATGGGTAACCTTAATTTTAGGTTTGGTAAGGATTGTGGATGCAGTTGTCATCTTGGGGCAAGTGTTCTTATTTGGAGGGCTAAACTTATTTTTTTTGAAGCTGTATATAGTTTTGTGTGTTAGAAGTTAGAGGATGGGGGTGTTTTGAAATTTGTTTGAGGTTTTTCATTAAAAAAATCTTGAAAATAAGACACAGATTCAAATGGAGATGTGAAGTAACAAATGTACAAAAGATCAGCCTCCAAACATCAATGTGTGCGTGTAACATAAAAGTTGGAAATGCACATTTAAAAAAACTGGAATGTACAATATGTGGAAAAACATCTTTTTACCATGATGGATATTCATATTATATTGGAAAGTAAATGAACTTACAGCTATTGACAAAAAGGAAAGAGTATAGAATTTTATTAAGAAATGCAGAGTGCAAATAGCAATGTTTCAGGAGACACATTTGGAAAGAAATGAACATGTGAATTTGACAAAGCATTTCAGGACAGACATTCAGCAGTCTAGCAGGGAAAATGGGATTAATCATACCAATTGCTAGAGGGGCTCTATTTTTTTCCTCTTCAATGGAAGAGCTTTGGGGGGGGGGGTTGTGGATCAAATTGTAATAAGCCAATCCTGGCACAGATTCATGTTACCAGGAAAGGAAGCTGGTTAAGCCAGCTATGCTTCTGCTATATGACATACTTCCAGGTCTGAGCCTGTAGTCAGGCTCAGGTTAAATAAATTATGGAGAGATTCAGTCACAGCATGTTTAATACTATTTAACAAACATGCCCAGTATGTCATATGGTCTAACAGAAGAAGTGTTCTTAGCCTTGAATAGCATTTTCATTACATGTTCTTTAGTGATTATGAAGGAGGTTGAGGGATGCAGGCATCATAGAGTTTTGGATAGTCATCTCAGGAGTGAAATCTGTACCAAATTTGTTTACTAGTACATTGGTAATATCCATTGGATCAGAGTAAGTTTTGCCATTTAGTATAATTTCTGTACACTGTTAATGTTTGTGATGCCCGTACACTGGCCCAGCAATCAAGGAGCCTCAATCCTAACCACTAACACCAGTGAGGGGCGTCCATATAAGGAAAGGATAATAAATACACACACAGTAAAGTACAATTTCCCTTAAGTGCACACAGAGATCACAGTCAGTCTGGGGCTGGTTTCTCCCTTTCTCTCCAGGCCCCCAATAAGACTGCCCACTGGCACAGCTATAGGGTCCAGATCTCACCCTAGTGGGCAAGCTAAAACCTCCAGCACTCTCTCTGTCAAACCAGTGCTTCGTGTCCCAGCCCAAGTAGCTGACAGACACACACACTGAGATAAGAGTTATATACAACCACACAGACACTCCTGGGGAAGGCTGGCACAGATTCTCCAGCTGTGCCCACTTTTTGCCCAGTCTAAAAGGTAGTACCAGCTGCCACCACCCACTAATACTTCTCAGCTACTAAAAAGGCCCTTAACAAAGGGTGTCCAATTATTACTGTGCAATATTATTATCCAAATGGTAAGTGTGATTGAACAGCAGGGCCTTATTTGGAGTGGCTTTGTACAGTATCACTACATACATGTAATGTATCTAGAGCTTAAATTATCTCCACACAAAACAGCCACAGTTGAAAGGATTAAATATTTAATAATAAAGAAAAACACAAGACAATACTTCTTACTACACAGTGCTAGTCAAGAGTTCAGAGATCACAGAGAAATACTTAAATTAATACGGTACAAAAGTTCTGACATCAATACAGAACAAAAAACTAATCTAATCTTCCTATTTCCTAGTTATATCTAAGAGAAAACACAGGTTCTAAAATAAACTTACATATACAGCAAGACAGTGCTAGTGATGTTGGATGTTCTCAAGACAAATGCTAAAAAGCTCTCATTCTTTCTGTCCTTAAATTGATAACAGTACCACCGATTCATTTCAGATTACATCATTTCTTTCTGGTTCCAGGTTAACAGAACTCGCTGATTTACAAAGTACATTGAACATGTGGGAGAAACAGACAAATGCAGCTTTTGTAAAACCGAAGTGAAAACAGTCACATACCTTGTTACTGGTTGTGACACACTAATGGCAGAAGGACTGTATACTGAAAGGCATAATAATGTGACGAGACTCTTGCACTGGGGATTGTGCAAACATTATGGTACCAAAGTGGCTGAAAAACACTAGAAACATGAGCCTCAAAGCATCACAGAAAATTATGAAGTTTATACCACATGGGATCACCCATTACCAACAGTTCAAAAGATAGATGCTAGAAAAAAAGAAGTTATGTACTCACCATAACGTTCCATGTTGGTAGTCCATCTCACCCTTCATTTTTACATATGGGTTCGGAGCTGATCCTCGGCTCAGACTCTGTCGATTTATAAGCCCGAAGACTTCTGGTTGGCTTGTGGCTAAGCAGGTATCCCATAGCGCACCAGTACAAACTCCAGATCTTGTTTGTTGCTCACTAGAAGAAATAACCATAACAGACAAACCAATACTAAAGGGTCTCCAACCAAAGAAAACCAAAATATTAGTTCCTCCAGATTCTTCCAGGATGGGGGCAGGAGGGTGGGTTGGTAAAAATGAAGGGTGAGATGGACTACCAACATGGAACTTTATGGTGAATACATAACTTCTTTATGTTGCGTAGTCCAATCTCACTTTCATTTTTACATATGGGACAGCGTCCCTAGCGCCTTATTCTTGGGTGGCTCACTGGAAAATACTCCTGAGCACCGTGGACCCAAAGGATATTCTAGCCCTGGAAGCTAAATCCAATTTATAATGTGTAATAAAAGTGTGAGGGGTAGCCCATGTAGCTGCTGCACAAATATTATCAAGTGGGACCCTGGCTTGAAAGGCTGCAGAGGTAGACAGAGACCTGGTAGAATGAGCCTTGATCTTCAAGGGTAAAGGTCTGTCCTCCGAATTGTAGACAAAGACTATGCAACTGGCAATTCAATTAAATAGTGTCACTTTAGAAACTGGTAAGCCCAATCTGGATTCAGAAAAGGAAATGAATATTTGATCTGATTTCCTAAACTCCTTGATCCGATGCAAGTAAAAACATAGCTGTCTATGAACGTCTAGCTGATGAAACAGATATTCAGCTGCATTACAGTTATTAGGGAAGAAAACTGGGAGTTCTATGGATTGATTTAAGGTGGCGTGAGAACAAACTTTGGGGACAAAGGAGGGATTAGTATGCAGTGAGACACTATCTTTATGAAATATCAAATAAGGTGGCTTAACAGATAAGCCCTGTAACTCCGATACCCATCTAGCTGATGTGATGGGCACCAAAAACAAAGTCTTCCAAGACAAAAATTTCAATGAGGATGAGTGAGAAGGTTCAAACGGGGAAGATGTCAGTTTGGACAACACAAAATTTAAATCCCAAGAAGCCACAGGCTCTTGGAGAATTGGCCTCAACAGAGTGGCTCCTTTCAAAAAGGTCTTGCATAGCTTATGAGACATTAAATTGGTGTATGGAAATCCTAAATGGAAATGAGAAATAGCCGCCAATTGAATTCTGATAGTGGCAGCGGCAGATCCTTGCTGAAAAAGCTCGGAGAGAAATTCCAAAATTACAGGGACAGAAGCAGTGTAGGGATCTACATTCGTTTTCTGTGCGCAAATAGAAAATCTTTTCCATTTACTGCCATATAGTCTCCTAGTTGAAGGTTTATGGCAGGACATAAGGATATGTAACACAGAGGAAGATAAATCATGAAGCCTGACTAGAGATGGAACTGGGACAGCCACGTTGTCAATTTGAGGGTGTGGATTGAGGGATGTAGCGAACCTGACATGCGAGTCCACAGATGTGGAGCTGGGTCCAGAATCCAAGGATCGCCCAGGAGAAGAGGCTCGAGGAAGGGGAACGAAACCCAAGGCCAGTAAGAAGCAATGAGGATTAACTTGCATCCCAGCCATCTGGCTTTCTGAATCACTTTGGAAATTAGAGGAAATGGAGGAAAAGCATACAGAAGACCCAGGGGCCAATCGTAAGCTAGCACGTCTCTGGGTATCTCCCCCAGAGGGGGAATGAAGCAAAAATAGCTGCTCCATTTGGCATTGAATGGACTGGCAAAAAGGTCGCAGTAAGGCTGTCCCCATTTGCAGAAAATCTGTTCCTCTGTTTCGTGTTTCAGAGACCACTCGTGAGGCAGTAGGATCGCCTGGCTGAGCTTGTCGGCTACCACTTTGGTCATCCCTGGAATGTGCAATGCTACCAGAAAGCGCTGGGAAGAAATCGCCCATTCCCAAACTTGCATGGCCTCTCGACAAAGTGGGTAAGATCTGGTACCGCCCTGTTTGTTGATATACCAACTACTGACATGTTGTCTGTTTGTATCGCAATAGTCCCTAGAGGAAGAAGGTCTTGAAGTGCTTGCAACGCCAGAAGCACTGCCCTCATCTCCAGAGCATTGATATGCAGGTGAGACTCATGTTCTTGTCATGTGCCTTGGACAGTCCTGCTGAGATAATACCCCCCCCCCCACCCGATCTGGGAGGCATCCGTGGTCACAGTGGGAACAGGTTGGACAGGAACAAAGGGGGCGCCCGTCAAGTGGTTGGGTGCTATCCACCAAAGGAGGTCCTCCTTGCATGATTCTGTCAGCAGAATAGGGTGATTCAGCGGAAGATACTGTAAGGACTACTGGGAAAACAGCAGCTACTGGAGAACTCTCATGTGCAACCTGGCTAATGGTACTAATAGGATGGTGGTTGCCATAGTCCCAAGGAGCTGAAGAACCCACTTTGCTTTGACCTTCCGCAACAGGAGAAAGGGTTGAATTTGAATGACTACATTTTGTGCCCTTTTGGCGGGGAGACGAGCTGACATGTTCACTGTGTCTACCTCTGCACCTATAAAAATCACAGACAGAGGGCAGTAATGCAGATTTTTCCCAATTTATGGAGATCCCTAATTGAGCACAAAGTTGAAGAGTGGCGTTCCTGTTTTGGAGAAGTAGATGCCAGGTGGGGGTGGTCAGGAGCCATTTGTCCAAGTACGTTAACACCTGGAATTCCCTGACGTCCCAGGTTAGCTGTCACTACTGCCATGCATTTGGTGAACATCCTGGGGGCTGTGGTGAGACCAAAGGGCAGAGCATGAAACTGATACTGTCTGGCTCCCAGCTGGAAGCATAGGTGGCTCCTGGATGCCTTGTCCATTTTTATATGGTAGTAGGCATCCTGGAGATCTATTGAGCACATTCAATAGTCTTTCCATAACAAAGGGAGCATCAACTGCAGTGTGACCATCCAAAACTTGTCCTTCCTCACGGATTCGTTTAATCTGCTGAGGCCCAATATTGGCCTCCAGTCTCCTGTTCACTTTGGGACTAAAAAGAACCTGCAGTAAATTCTGGATCCTATCTGGTCTGCTGGGACAGACTGGATGATTCTTTTTAAGAGCAACTTGTTGATCTTCACAGTTGCCTGATCCCTGAGATTGGGTGGTACATCTGGGATCTTCTTGGGAACAAACGGAGGAAGGGAAAAGAGTATGATACAGCCTCTGGTAACAATTCTTTGTACCCACTTGTCTTGGGTTATACTTAGCCAGGCTTCTGGATACAAAGAAATGCGACCCCGACCGGCCCCAGAGAAATGCAGTAGCACCCCATATCAGGAACACTGAGGCCATCCCCGAAAGGAATCATGACCTTGCTGGTATTGCAGACCGCCCCTGACTCTAAAGCGACTTCTCCCATTTCCTCCTCCTCCTCTGCCTCTGAAGGAGGGTTCACCCTGTGTGTCCAGAAAGACCCTCTGGGACTTGTTGAACCACATTTTACCGCCCCTTTGACCTTTAGGGTATGGTCTAGAGGGAAAAGTAAAACGTACTCCCACGGCAGAGAGTGTCTTTCCTTCTTGCTCACACCGAGTGAGTGTGTCCTTCACCTTAGATCCAAACAATGGGGAACCATCAAAAGGGGCGCTGGTGAAAGTGGACTTGAACGGTTCCGCAAAATTACACAAGCACATCCAGGAGTGATGCCTTAGGGCAACTCCTGAACCTGCTGCTCTACTCGCTCCATCAGCCGCATAAGAAATACGCCGCATGGGGGAGTTAACTATAGAATTTAGGGTGGACAACTGAGCAGAAATCTTGTCAGGGACTCCCTCAGTACATGTACCCTGTATAGAATCTCCCAACTCCTTAAGGAGATCCCTCTGCAATCTCGTGAAGTGAGTGAGATAGTTCAATAATCAAAGAGTAAAAGCCGCTGAACTGAAGACACGCTTCCCATACCTGTCCATCTGTCGAGACTCCTTATTCGGTGGATGGACAGAAGAAGTAGTCTCAGCAAGCTCCTTCTTAGTGGTCGCCGCCACCACTATGGCATCTACGGGGACACCTTTGGACAAAAATTCTTTATCTGGAGAGGTAAAAAGAAACTTGTTGGGTCTCCTAGGGGCTGGCTCCACGGCACTGGGAGTATCCCACACCTTTCAACTAAAAATGGCCCACAAGGGCAATTAGCCTAGTACTAATCTATGAACCTATGAACCTAAATCCATCAGTTTGTCAAAAGGTGGAGACACCCAAGAGGCAGAAGGTTGAGACCCGAAAGCCTTCAGGTACACCAACTCCTCATCAGAAGGGTCAACAGTGGGCCAGTCGCACCTCTGCTTAAGGAACTCCAGGATGTCCATGAAGGAGACATCATCAGAGGACAACTTGGGGGACCCTTCTGACTCCTCGAGGTCAGTGTCAGATGTCAAAGACTCATCCTGGAAGTCAATATGCTTCCTCTTGCATGTCTTCTTCCTGGGGGGCTCCTCAGAAGGGTATTCTGGGGAGGTCAAGGAAGAGTGGGGGCCACCAGCTGGTGGCTCCTGAGGCCAAGGGTCTCTGCTGTCTCCAGAGAGAGTAGGGGCTGACACCAAAATGGGTGCTCTAGGGGGGGAAGAGTGCTGGTACCTTTGGTGGCAACTGGTGACTTGGACAGTACACTCCTCATCATCTTGAATGCTGACCTCTCCAGCTACGAGGACCTCTCCTGCTCCGAATAGACAGAGGATGCCATCAGCACTAGAGCTATCGGCTCCGAGACCAACACAGGGTCCGAACTCACCCTAGTGGAAGCGCTGAGAGGGAGACTCTGAACTAAAGACAGATTCCAACCTTCCCTGTCGGCGCCGATCGGAGAGCTTTGGCACCTGACACAACGGACGACACCGTAAGTGTTGGAGCACAGCTTGGCTCCGAAGCAACCGCAAGTGGAGCTGAAGCCGAGGGTTCCACCAATGGCACCAAGCCCTCCGACAAACCAGCTTGGCTCAGAGGAGGAATAACAAATCGAGGGTATAACAAGTTTCATAGGCTCCGGAACTGACTGGGCTGGAGCAGACAACAATTTTGACAGAGCAGATGACTTCAACAGTCTCAGGACTACCCTCTCCACATCTTCATCTGAAAGGCTCCTGGAAGACCTGGAAGGCATAGTCAGGGATCTTGATCTTGGAGGAATAGCAGGTTCCATAAATTCAGTGGTCGACTCCGACAAACTAGGATGCGACCCCGTTACCACAATGTTGCTCTCAGTTGGCTCCAAAGGCAGTGAAGCTGATTTTGCCACTTTAGGAGGCAGCTCAGAGACACCAGCCGGTGCCAGAGAAGGTCTTTTCGAAGACTTAGACTTAGTAGATTTAGTGAACTTGGAAGAAGAGGAACAGCTATACAAGGCTTCCTCAAAGGAAGGCTTTAAAGGACCCTTTAGAATTAGCTTGTTCCTTCTCTCCTGTAACACTCTAGGAGAGAAGGCATGACAAAACCTTGCAAATGGATGGCCCCTAAGCAACAGACACATAGACCATGACCATCCGTCAATGACATTTTTTGGGAGCACTTCATGCATTTCTTGAAGCCCAAAGGCTTGTGCTCCTTACCCTCTTCAGACATTCACACAGACGAAAGGAGAAGAAAGGAGAAGTAAAAGGGAGGACTAAGATCTCTAACTTAAATGGGCCTAGCCCTGAAGGAGGAAAAACACCCAGAGGACTAGGTCCTCTAACTAAAACGGCCTAGTCCAGAAGAAAGGGACAGCTAGGTCTTCTAACTTAAACAGACCAGCGAAAGTGCACACACACAGAGAAAAACCCTTTCACACAGAAAACCCTGAATCTGCTAAAAGATTAACAGAGGAAGCTGCAACTGGAGTTTCGAAAAACGAACTCCACCACCGTAATAATCACCAGTGGGTAACCGCCAAACACCAAACTGCTCTACAAAACTGTAGACTGGAAAAAAACGCTAGCGTTATCAAGCTATCCGCACTACTAATAAGTAAGAAACTGGTACACAGGATACCACAAAGCACAATAACAGGCCCAAGGCCAATGCTTGCACCAAAGGGTGCAAAGGAGCTAATTATCTACGAATTAGTAACCTACACTAACAATACCAATGCAACAAAAATTGTACTACACTAATATATAAACTTTGAACCAGATTTAAACAATGTAAGCAAGAAAAAAAGTTAACACTTAGCCAGAGCCAAGAGAAGCACAACCGAACTCATCGAAGTGGCAAATGAGATCTGGGGTTTGTGCTGGTGCATTATGGGATACCTGCTTAGCCACGAGCCAACCAGAAATCTTCGAGCTTATAAATCGGCTGAGTCAGAGCCGAGGATCAGCTCTGAACCCATATGTAAAAATGAAGATGAGATTGGACTACACAACATCTGGATATAGTGTTCCAAGAAAAGAAGACAAATGTAGCATTGATCATTGAAATCGTCACACCGAGTGACTACAGTGTCTTGCGTACAGAGACAGACACAAAGTCATAAAATACCAGGTTCTGCAGGCAGAAATGAGAGCCACATGGAAGAAAGATACCCAGACAGTTCCAATAGTAGTAGGAGCAACAGATCTTATAAAAAAATTTTTACAATCGTATTTGAATATGTTACCAATCCATATAACCCTGTATAAATTGCAGGAGTCATTACTGGGCACATTGCGGGTGCTGTGAAGAGCACTACTGGCTGACATCAAATATTGAAACAATACTAATTTCATGAACTTTAATCGTACTTTGACTTAGGAATGGGGTCCATTCCCATCATGGTATTAGAAACCCAAAAGACTTGGAGAAATAAAAAAAAAGTCATAAGTTTACAGGTGAGACAGAGCAATGTCTTTTTGTTGAACTTCTCAGTGCACAAAAGTGGAGACTCGGCACGCTTGACACAAGCAATGAAGGAACTGCAAATGGTAGTCTTTGAGGTGGGCTATCTCTCTATGTGGAAGCCTGACTATTTTATAAAATCAAAGGAGGGATTGTCATCTGTTTGCAGATGATTTCGAGGTACAAGACCAATGCAACATAACTGCTAATACAAACTGCACCCCTGGTGTTCTATTTATCAGGAAAAGTCTTTTAATCAAGCTATGATAAAAATATGACATTCCATTTATTTTCTCTAGAATGACTATACATATTTATTACATTCAATGGTCATTTGTTCAGATGACTTTAATAAGATGGCACAAGACTGCAAATCTAATGTTTCAGTACTAATTAGAACTAATAACTCCAATCACAAAATTAATCTAGATGACAAATATATTAGAAAACTAATCAAGGGCTGCTATTTATATACCCATGACTGAAAAAATGTGTTCCTTTAATACATGGCATCACAGATGAACATTTCAGCGTTGAAAAAATAAATAAATAAATAAAAAGAGTAATTTAGGAATGGGAAAAACACACAAAGTCAGCTGTACTTTTCTGCTAAACACACATCACTTGAAAGCCATTTTTTGACATCACTGATTTAATTTTCTCCAACTTCTCAAACAACCAAATATTTAGCTATCTATTTAGTTATTTTTTTATTGACATTTTGTGATCTGGAAAGTCCAACTCGGTCAGTGACCCATTTCCAGCAGATGCCGGAGGAGAAAAGCTCCAGCTCAGATCAGAGATTACAAATGTTGACAACAGCAGTAAACGTAAAAAAGTGTCAGATATTATATACAGCGCCAACTATATGCATGTGGTACAATAGGAGGAATAAAATATATAAATTAATTTCGGTATACACAGATGAAGTTAATGCCTCAAAGTACAGTTGTGTACACTTACCATAAATGTAGATGTTCAAGTGTACTCACTTGTTGCAGTCATCAAACTTGGGTTATCTGCCTCAGGTAGCCCTCAGTTGGCCCGAATACCAGAGATGTAGTATTTCTGCATCGGTTGCTGTCGCTCCAGGACTGACGTCAAGTTCTCATGGGGTATAAAAACAGGCAGCCAACGCCATTACATCAGTTTTTCTTGCCCCAAATGTCAGGAGCCCCTCAATAGGGAGCTAAGCTATGGTGGGAAAATCACCACCTGTAAAAAGTAAATACCAATACCAAAACCGCTGCAAGGGGTGAATAATATATACAGAGGATAGAGAGAGATAGAGGGAGAGAAGGGGGCTGGAGGGAAAGAAACTAGGACTACAACAGTGAATACACTCAAGCATCTACATTTATGGTAAGTGCACACAACTGTACTATGTTCTTCGTGTTTCACTGTTGCAGTCATCACACCTGGGTTGATTCCCAAAGCTGAAGAAAGGGTGGAGGCAGTCACGTAGAGTTTGGGCTGGCTAGTATGCCCTGCAGGACTGCAGTTGCAAAACCCACCCTGGATTTGGAAAATATAAGCAGGTGGTAATGCTTGGTGAACATGTGTACAGAACTCCAGGTAGCAGCCTCCAGAATGTCCCTGGTACCCTGAGGAATGCTGTAGAGGTAGAAGTTGCCCTAGTGGAATGTGTTCTGACCCCCTGAGGGGTTGGGTTTGCCATGGTGTTTGTAGCAGAAATGGATACAGTGTGCTATCCATTTGGAAATTGTCTGTTTTGAAATGGCCTTGCCCTCTACCCCTGGTGCAAAACTGAGTAATAACTGGTCAGATTTCCTCAAGGGCTTAGTCCTATCCAGGTAGAATCTGAGCTGTCTGTGCATGTCCAAGGAGTGCATGATCCTTTCCCCTTTATTCTGTGGATTAGGGAGGAAGGTTCGCAAATGGATAGATTCGTTGAGAGCCACACTGGACACCACTTTAGGCATAAAGAAAGGATTAGTACTGAGGGAGACCCTGTCAGCATGAAAAATAATGAAGGGTTCCACGGCCATAAGTGCTTGTAGCTCAGTCACTCTTCTAGCTGAAGTGATGGCCAGAAGCAATGCTGTTTTCCAAGAGAGGAATTTTAACTCTGCTGACGCTTCTTCTTATTCTTTTGGCTTTTCCCAGGTAGGGGTCGCCACAATGGATCACCTGTCCACTCATGATTGTCAGTGGAGTTTTACAGTGTTGAGTTGCCAGCCCGGCGCCCAACCTTCCAGAGAAGGCACACACATGCACCCACTCACACCTAGGGCCAATTTAGAGTGTCCAATCCACCTACAGCATGTCTTTGGGATGTGGGAAGAAACCAGAGCACCCAGAGGAAACCCACAAGACCACAGGGAGGACATGCAGACTCCACACAGAAGGCACCCCAGATGAGGATTGAACTGGAGAACCTTTTCCTATGTGGCGGCAACGCTAACCACTGCAGGCTCAAAAGGGGGTAGTGTGAGCTTTTCCAGTATAAAGTTAAGGTCCCAAGCAGGGGTGGGTGCTCTCCTTGGTGGCCTTAAGTTGTTTGCCCCTCTCAGGAACTGTTTGATGAGAGACTGAGAGAAGAAGGGTGGCTCAGAGTTGTAATGAGCTGAGATGGCAGAGGCATGGATCTTAATGGAGAAGAAGGGATAGGCCTCTGTGGAGTAGATCTGCTACGTAATCCAGGATTAGAGGTAGGGAGGCCAGTGTTGTGTCCTCTCCTTTAGACTGAATCCAGGAGCAATACCTTTTCCACTTATCAGCATAGGATTTCCTTGTACTGGGTCTTCTGGCTTCAAGAATAACGTCCAGCACCTGCTTGCTTAGGCTGGTCACTGGGGGAGAATTCAAGGAATAAGCCAGGCTGCAAGGTTAAGGGTTTGCAGTTGCGGATGCAAGATCTGCCCCCCTTGATGAGTAAGCAGGGTCGGGGTCTGGGGTAGGTGCCAGGGTGGCACCGGTGACAGGCTGCGCAGTAGTGGATACCAGTGCTGGCGTGGCCAGTCCGGGGCAATCAGGATTGTCCTTGGTCTGTTCTGCCTTATCTTGAGCAATATTCTTGAGAGAAGGGGCAGAGGGGGAAATGCATAGATTGAGAGGTTTACCCACTGGAAGGATAGGGCATCCACTTTCCAGGCCCTGCTGTGGTGTCCTGGTGCAGAATTTGCTGAGCTGGTGATTGCAGGGGGAGGCAAAGAGATCCACCTCTGGGGTCCCTCATTTCTGAATCAGAAGGCTGAAGGTGCTGGGCTCTAATTGCCATTTGTGTGAGTCTAGGAGATTTCTACTTACGTCATCTGCCAGTGAGTTTTGTTTGCCTGGCAGGAACTGAGCTTGCAGATGGACTTGCATGTCCAAAGCTGTGTTCCACAGGGCCATGGCTAGCCTGCAGCGTGGGTAAGAGTGGGTTCCACCTTGTTTGTTGATGTTCTACATAACTGTGGTGGTGTCTGTTTTTATTAGCAGGGGTCCTGGTGAGATTAGGGATCAGAAAGCTGTTAGAGCGTGCTGAACAGCTAGCATCTCTTATAGGTTGATGTGCATATGGATTTGACTTGGGCTTCAGTGGCCCTGAATGCACTTGTCATCCAGGTGTGCACCCCAGGCATAGTATGATGCGTCTGTGGTTGAGTAAAGGGAAGTCCCTTGCTGTAGTTGCTGCTGCCCACCAAAGAAACTCTGTCCTTAGATAAGGTATGATAGGAATGACAGTTTCCAGGTTCTGAGAATGATGGCACCAAAGGCTTTTTAAGTACCATTGAAGTTTCCTCATATGCAGTCTGGCATATGGAATTAGTAGAATGCACGAGACCATGAACCCTTGGGGCCTACTGGATTTTCCTTGCGGACAGCTGGGTTCTGGTGCCATTTGAGTGTAGTCTGTCAGACAGTCTTGTTTTACTGAAAGGATAGGCCTCTGTGTGTTTTACTGGAGTAAGGAATGCCATCTGGGATGCTGTGTCCAAGCTTGCTCCCAGGAATACAATCTTTTGACTGGAGACTAGTTTTGACTTCTTTTCTTTGATGGTGTACCCCAGGGAGGTTAGAAGTTTTTTTACAAATGTCAGGTGCTGCAACAGCATTTCCTGTCTGTCTGAATTAGGCAGTCGTCCAAGTACAGGTAAATTTGAATTTTTCTCTGACTGGAGTAAGCAATGGCTGGAGCCAGGCATTTTGTGAATACTCTGGGAGCAGTGGATAAGCCAAAGGGAAGTGCAGAGAACTGATAATGCATAGATCCTGTCCTGAAGCGTAGATATTTCCTGCATGAGTCCCTGATAGGGATGTGCAGATAGGCTTCTTTTAAGTCTAGGGTGGCTAACCAGGCATCTTTGGCCAACATACGAAGAAGCTGCTGCAGGGTGAGCATTTTGAATTTTGGTACCACCAGGAAGGTGTTTAGAATGGAAAGATCTAGGATTGGGAGCAAAGTGCCCTCTTTTCTGGGTACCAGGAAAAGTCTGGAATAGAATCCTTGATTTATCTGTTCCACAGGAACAGGTTGAATTGCCCTTATGGAGATGGAAGGATTTAACTTGGCTTTGTTCCTCTGCCCACTGGTTTGGAGGAAGGTCCGGGAACCCTTTTAGGGTTGGCAGAGAGTGGAAGTAAAATTTGTACCCCTGGGATACAATGTTGAGAACCCATCAGTCTTTGGTGATGGAAGTCCAGTTTTTTGCATGATGGTCAAGTTTTCCTCCTAGGGCACGAGCAGTTGGGTAGAGGTGGGGAGTGGAGTTGAGAAGTCATGTGAATTTTTTCCGTAAGGGGGTGGCTTAGCATTCCCTGTTTTTGAAGTGGAGGCACTCCATTGCTTAGATCTCTGCATACCCTGAGACTGTAGTCTGGGGGGGGGGGTCTGTTTCCCCTAGGTATAGTTTGAGATGGCCTTGAGGGGGCTGGAAAGGACCAATGTTTCGAGGGGCAATGCTTACTGAATCTAGGAGGCTGTACTTGCAAGAAATCTTTGACTGTCTGCATATATTTGGCTTTTTCTTCCACCTTTTTAAGAACGCATTCTGTTTTGGTGCCAAACAGATTGCCCTTGTTCAAAGGAGCGTCTAGTAATTTTGATTTGACATGGTCTGGCAAGGTCTGCTCCTTAAGCCAAGCATGCCTTCTCAGTTCAGAACCAGTGACTGCTGCCCTGCAAGATGCTTCAAGGGCATCAAAGCCACATTGCAAAGTATGCTTGCTGACTTGGCTTGCAGAATGCATAAGCTCTTGTAATTCTTTATTTTCTGCACAGTCTGTAAAGGTAGGTATTTTTTGCTTAATAAGTTCCATAATATGTTGTTGATACTTCAGCATGTGAAACTGACCATTCAAAGCCTTAAGGGCAAGAGTTGCAGAGGTGTATACTTTCTTACCCCATCTGTCTAAAGCTCTGTAATCTCTATCCGAAGGGGTGGGATTCTTAGCTGTAGTTGCTTTGATACATTTAGGCCCCTGGGAGATGACCTCTGGGTCAGCAGTAGGATTTTTGAAAAGGAATTTGTGAGAGTCAGGAACTCTGTACTACCAGTCCGGTTTCCTAGGAGCAGGGGGTAAAGTATCAGGAGTTAAACTTGATTCCATAAACATCATCCACAACATCCAGGACTGGAGTTATAGCTAAAGGCCTATGTTGTGGCAAATCTAGAAATTCTCCCGAGTCTCTTTTTGGAGTGAGGATAGTCTTGGCATTCCCAGTAGAAATGCTCTCTTAAAGTATGCAAGGTTTCACCAAAAGAAAAATCCTATGGAGGAGAAGCAGAGGGAATGGATTCCTCTGCATCTGAATCCTCATAAACAGATAAAGGCATGTCTTCATAATCAGATACCTCAGAATCATCGGACTCTTGGTCTGTTAAAACTGCTGGGGACAGGTAATCTTTTTTTCTTTTACTAGGGGAAGACCGACTTCCCCTAATAAGCATAATAAGGTCTTCTGCCATTTTAAGCATTTGATGTTGTGGCAAGGAAGCAGGAGCTTGAGTTTGGGTCCTCGTTTTTTTAGGTGTAGCGTGTACTCTTGGCCTTAGAAACTAGGTAGCTTTAGACAGAACTGAAGATGCAAAAGAAGTCGTCTGTTTGTGTCAAACATCAGTACTGCGAAGAACTTCCTCAGAAGCCAGTGCCTGCTCAGCGTCTCTGGACCCATCCAAGGTAGAGACATAGATGAACAGTCTCACAGCATACCGGACTCTGAACGAGTCTCAGTACAGGCCCATGAATCCACTGAAGCGGGCATCAGGGGCTACGAAAGCACCTCACTGAGTACCGGAAAACTGGTGATTAGCTTAACGGAAGCGTTGTCAGCAGTTTAGGACCTGTGCATTCTGTCTCTGTCTTTATTCTTACATTTTTTTCGGTAGCTGGATGGCTTACCAAAATGTATATGTTCGAGTGTATTCACTGTTGCAGGCATCACATTTGGGTTATCTGCTTGCAGTAGCCCTCAGTCGGCCTGATTATCAAAGTCTTGTGTCCTGCGTCGGCTGCTGTCTCATCTTCCATGACGTCAGGTAGTCAGGGGTATAAAGCATGCAGCCGACACCATTACATCAGTTTTTCTTGCTCCAGATGTCAGATGCCCCCATAATGGAAGCAACTATATACAAGGTTACACCTCCAACAAAAAAGCAAATACACCAAAAAGCTTTAAGAATAGTAAACAAGAATAGAGGTATAGTCAATAGACGTCAGGGAGCTGGGGGGAAGGTAAAGTACAGTTGTGTACACTTACCATAAATGTACATGTTCAAGTGTATTCACTGTTGCAGTCATTACATTTGGGTTATCTGCTTGCAATAGCCCTCAATTGGCCTGATTAACAAAGTCTTGGGTCCTGCGTCAGATGCTGTCCCTTCTTCCATGACATCAGGTCGTCAGGGGTATAAAACATGCAGCCAATGCCATTACATCAGTTTTTCCTGCCCCAGATGTCAGGTGTCCCCTAATGGGAAGCAATTAAATCTATAATTACAAGGAAATACCTCCAACAAAAAAGCAAATACACCAAAAAGCTTTTTGAGCATAGTAGGGGAGAGTAGAGGTATAGCCAAAAAAAGAAAGGGGGCTGGAGGGAGGGTAACCAGGACTGTAACAGTGAATACACTCTAACATCCACATTTATGGTAAGTGTACACAACTGTTCTATGTTCTTCATGTTTCACTGTTGCAGTCATTACATTTGGGTAGATTCCCAAAGCTAAGGTTGGGAGGAGGAATTTGAAAAGAATTAGGACCAGCTATAAGACCCTGCAAGACTGCAGTGGCAAAGCCAGCTCTGGATTTAGAGAAAACTGGCAAATGATAATGCTTGGTGAAAGTATGTACAGAACTCCAGGTAGCAGCTTCTAGGATGTCCCTAGTCGGAACGACCCTGAGAAAGGCTGTGGAGGTAGATGCAGCCCTGGTTGAATGGGGTCTGATGCCCTGTGGGATATGTTTTCCATGGTGCTTATAGCAGAAATGAATGCAGTGGCCTATCCATTTTGAAATGGTTTGCTTTGAAATAGCTTTCCCCTCTGTCCCTGCAGCAAATGCCACCAGCAGTTGTTCAGATTTCCTTTGAGGTTTAGTCCTGTCCAAGTAAAATCTTCATTGTCTCTGCATATCTAAGGAGTGCAGTATCCATTCCCCTTTGTTCTGTTGGTTAGGAAAGAAGGTAGGCAAATGAATGGACTGATTAAGAGCCACACTGGATACCACCCTGGGCATGAAGGAGGGACTGGTTCTGAGGAACACCCTGTCCAAATGAAACATGATGAAAGGCTCCACTGCCATAAAAGGCCTGTAATTCAGATACCCTTCTTGCAGAAGTGATTGCTAAAAGAAAAGCTGTTATCCAGGAAAGGAATTTTAAATCTGCAGTAGCAGCTGGCTCGAAAGGAGGAAGAGTGAGTTTCTCCAAGACAAATTTAAGGTCCCAGGCTGGAGTTGGAGCTCTCCTGGGTGGCCTTAAATTTTTGGCCTCTCTGAGGAACTGCTTGAGCAGTGGGTGAGAGAAGAGGGGATGCTCTGTGCTGTAATGAGCTGAAATGGCTGAGGCATGAATTTTGATGGAGGAAAAAGACAAACCCTTATGAAGCATTTCAGTCAAGCATAGTAGAATTTGAGGTAAATTGGGCACTGCTGCGCTCATCCCTTAAGATTGATTCCAGGCACAAAATCTTTTCCATTTTGCAGCATAAGATTTTCTAGTACTAGGCCTCCTTGCCTCTAAAATGATATCCATCACTGATTTACTGAGGGATGGTGAAGGAGAGATTAGGTAATTAGCCAGGCTGCTAGGTTCAGGGTTTGCAGCCGAGGGTGCAGACTCTGGTTCTCCCTCTGGATACACAAATTACACAAAAAAATTTTGTGCAGCTTGTCATACTTGTAACAAGCACCATGCACAAGGAGCATTTAAAACCAAGCAAGGAAGTTTTCCTATACCACCATACCCATTCCATACTATTTGTATGGATTTCATAGAATTGAATAAATGTGAAGGGAAAAAGTTTTGTTTAGTTATTGTAGACATGTTTTCTAAATGGGTAGAAGCTTTTCCAACTAAAAACCCGGATGCAGCAACAGTGGCAAAAGCCCTGATAAAAGAAGCAATCCCTAGATTTGGCATTCCGGAAAGGATTTATAGTGACAATGGCACACATTTTGTGAATCAAACGATTCACCAGCTTGGGAGATTTTTTTGGTATCTCCTTAAAGAACCATTGTGCTTACCACCCACAGTCAGCAGGACTGGTGGAAAGGTACAATGGTACCCTGAAAAATAAGTTAAGGAAACTAGTTGAGGAAACCCGGAAGAACTGGATATACTGTCTGCCTTTAGCACTGCTGAGTATGAGAACGGTTCCAAATGTAAAGGGTTTGACTCCCTTTGAAATGGTTTTTGGGAGAGTATATTATGTGCTTCAGTGGAAAGCTCTCATGCCTGCAGAGCAAGAGGCTGACAGTTCATTAGCTAGTTATATGAGGAAACTGTTTACAAATAAATCTGTTTTGCAGTTTAACTCTTTTTCAGATAAGGAACAGACCAGACCGGTGGAAGCAGTCTTGGCCCCAGGGTCATGGATCTGGCTGAAAGTGACGAAAAGGAAGAATTGGGTGAGTCCAAAGTGGGAGGGACCGTACCAGGTTCTGTTGGCAACACCTACTGCAGTTAGAGTGGCCGAGAGGCCATCCTGGGTTCATTTAACGCATTGTAAACCGGTAAAGAACTTTCAACTTGATAAAAACTTTGTGACTGATATACAACCAGACCGAGATGGCCAAAAACAAAGCGAATAGAAGTTTAGATTAACCCCAGAGATGTTGCATAATCATTTTGTTGAGTGTACATCTATTAACTGTAATTGTAACAATTTTCCTCTTGCTGTGGTTTATCCTACACACAACCACACAAGTGAAAGTGGGAAGGCGTGATGAAACGTCTATAGACTGGCGTCCAAATTTTAACACATACCTAGCCATGAAACGTGTATATGCAGAGACTATGAACATTTCAAATTGCTGGGTTTGTACAGCTATACCAACAGCATATGGAGGACTGATAATGTCCGCTGTCCCTTTGGGGATAAATGAGACTTGGGAGAATTTACTTTTTGATACAGGAACTGTGAGATTACAGGACAAAATAGCTTTATTTTTAACCTGTCACACAAAAAGGAGTTGTATGTTTCTATAGAAATGACACTCTCCAGGTGGGCTGGAGCAAGTGTAATATAACCATATCTTACCGATGTTATATTAAGAATGGTAATGGCAATACTTTTTGCAATACTAATTATGACTCGTATTTGAACTCCTTGAAAACAACTATGAGTGACATTCAAAAAAATCCAGTTTTGTTTAAACAATTGTCAGTTATAGATCAGAAAATGTTTCATGCAGGGCTGATGCGCATTAGTACTAAAGTAGAAAACTGTTATTTTATTTGTGGGGAAAAAGGCATATAAATGGTTACCTGAGAATTGGTCCGGCAGTTGTTTTTTGGGTTACTTGGTTCTGGCAATAAGACATACTGCAGAATTACCTTTGGGTAAAATACGAAACGTAAGAGAAACAGCTCGAAAATCCGAAGGTCCAGTTAAGAAACCTGTGAATCCAGTTGGAAAGATCGAAGCTGGTTGGAAAGACCATAATTCAGTAAAAGACAAAAGCGAATTGACTCATATGGACTTGAGTGACAGTGATATATCCTGGGCAGGAATAATCCCAGCCTATGGAGCAGTGAAATCGATCTGGGAGCTGAGGAAGTTGTCGAAAATTCTCGAAGTAATGAGTAATGCAACTTTTTCCACCCTAGAACTGGTGACTGATGAACTGAATGCAATGAGAACTGTTGTGCTACAAAATCGGATGGCTCTTGACTTCACCTTAGCGGCGAGAGGTAGTACGTGCGTGCTTATCAAAGAAGAATGCTGTGCTTACATTCCTGACAATCGTCATGAGATTAATAACCACCTAGAGGTAAATTCAGCAAGTATCAGCCATGACTGAACCAGGCCCAAACCCACTGACGGACTTTTTCCAGAATCTATTTGGGGGGTGGGGTTCCATCCTAATGAATATTCAGATTGCCATTTGTGTGGGTATACTCCTAATAGTAGCATATGTTTGCTGTGGGATTCCATGCATGAAAAGACTAATCAAAGATTTTGTTGATGTATCTGTTACTGAAACTTTTTACCAAGATATCGAGATTGAAAGATTGATCTCAGATGATGCTTTTTCTGAAGTATAGATTGAATGACTCACCTAGCTGAAAATCCTGAGTGGAAAAGGCTAGGAGATTAAATGACACTATGCATACTTCAAAATAGAATAAAAAGTATTAATAGGGGGGAAAATGTTAGAAAAATGTGTATTTGAATACATGAGAAATGCTAGCTTAAAAGCAAAGTAGTATATAATGCATTTTATTCTATTAATCATATAGTAGTAAAATTAATTCATGTCTAAATGTGAAGTGGCTTGAAGCAAAGCTGATCTCTGACCCTGGCAGAATGCTAGCTTAGCAAGTTTTAATGTTTATGCTTTTCACAAGTGATTATCTGCTGGGTCAGGAAATTAAATGTGTGAAATAATGAAATCTTCTGCTCTTTCCTGTTGGAATGATCTGGCCTTGTATACGTGTTACTAAGACAGCACGCAGCTGTGTGAGAAAGTGTAACAGAGAACAAAGATGTGCATTAAAAGACTGAAGCTGCTATTGTATTCAAACTGATATGAAACCTTGAACAAGTAACTTTACAGAAAGACATTATGACTGACCAGCTGGATAGCAAGGCCATATTGTATCTAGAGGAAAAGTATTTTTTAAATATACAGCATCAATAGCTTTATGAATAACAGATTGTAAGCTAAAAGTGATGTAGATGCCCTGTGACATATCACGTCAGTAAGGTGGGCATAGCTTAAATGTTAAACCTATATAAAATTGTGTGCTTCCTGTTTCATGTCAGACAAAATTCTGTACTTGTACGTTTTTTTGCCTCCTGGTGTACACTAATAAACTTTTGAATCTGAACCTCCTGTGTATTGAATTCTTAATTTTATTTAACAGTTGCCAAACAGGCGGTCTTGGTTTAAGGGAGCATCCAGCAATTTAGCCTCAACATGATCTGGCAAATATTGCTCCTTAAGCCAAGCATGCCTTCTAAGTACAGACTCAGTGACAGCAGCCCTGCAGGATGCCTCTAATGAATCAAAACCACATTGCAAAGTATGTTTTCCAACTTGTTCAGCAGAATGCATTGAATCTTGTAAATCTTTATTTTCAGCACAGTCAGGAATCAACATCACTTTCTGTTTAAGCAATCCAATAATATGCTGCTGATACTTTAACATATGAAATTGGCAGTTTTAAGCCTCTAATGGCCAAGGTTGCAGAAGTGTATACCTTCTTACCCCATCTATCCAGCGCCCTAGAATCTCTATCAGAGGGAGAAGGATATTTGGCAGTAGTAGCCTTAACTCATTCACTCTGGAGCAACTCAGAAAAAGCTGCCTGCTTAATTCCACCATAGGAACAACAGCACAACCTGAGCTCATTTTCAGAAAATCCATTTGTAATACCATACAGAAAACAAATGTTCATAACTCTAACTATAAGAGCTAGACAAAAAATGTAAATGCGAAAGTTGTTCAGCAGACACTGTTCTTTCCAATGGTATAAATGTTGATAGTGCATATCGAACTCTATTAAATATTTGGCAAAGAATTATGATAATGTGCATATTTTTTAAGTTTTTGTAAAAGCAAAGCACAATACCTTGGCCAATGTACCATGTAGACCCATAAAATTTGTTTTTAATTTGTTTGTATGAATATCTGCTTTAAAAAGATACCTTAGCCATTACTTTGTGATGCTCCTTTTCAGAGATATTCACAGAAATATGATTAATATACTGTCTCATAATTCATAAATAAACAAATCATGATATCTCATCTGTAACAGATAGAGGCGACATAGTGTAGAAGTTGTGTGGCTCAGTGTCCTCTTCAAAATGATGCATCATATGCGTCATCACCATGCTCCCATACAAAGATATGGACATCATAATGAGAAGTATTGGAAATGTATAATTTCATAATCCTTCAATGCTAAACAAACTGTGATATCTGTACCTGTGTACAGTACACAGACATATTTCTTTTACCATGTTGTAAGGAGTAACACTGTCTTCAAAATAAGGTATTACTTAGCACATTGAGATGCTGCCTTGCAAAGTTATTACTAAAATATGAAAAAATTCATAATTTCCATAACCGAAGTCATAAACAAACTGATATCTGTACACGTGGGCAACATACAGACACAGTTCTTTTACCATGTTGGAACTATGAATACTGTCTTCAAATTGAGGTATTACTTACCACATTGAGAAGCTCCATTGCAAAGTTATTACCAAAATATGAAAATATTCATAATTTCCATAACCTAAGTCAAACAAACTGTGTTATCTGTGCATGTGTACAGTACACACAGTTCTTTTACCATGTTGTAAGGAGTAGCACTGTCTTCAAAATAAGGTAAAACTTAGCACATTGAGATGCTGCTTTGCAAAGTTATTACTAAAATATGAAAAAATTCATAATTTCCATAACCGAAGTCATAAACAAACTGATATCTGTACATGTGTGCGACATACAGACACAGTTCTTTTACCATGTTGGAACTACAAATACTGTCTTCAAAATGAGATATTACGTAGCACATTGAGAAGCTCCACTGCAAAGTTATTACTAAAATATGAAAATATTCAAAATTAATTCATGTCTAAATGTGAAGTAGTTTTGAAACTGCAGTGTGGCTTGAAGCAAAGCTGATCTCTGACCCTGGCAGAATGCTAGCTTAGCAAGTTTTAATGTTTATACTTTTCACAAGTGATTATCTGCTGGGTCAGGAAATTAAATGTGTGAAATAATGAAATCTTCTGCTCAGATCTGAAACTCGAACACGAAAATCTCAGGAGTCGGCCGACCGGCACTTGCGAACTGCTTCTGCTTTGGGCACCGTGCGGCAAGAAAGACTGAAGAAAATGGCGTCGGCTGCTTCTTTTATACCCCTGACGACCCGACGCCAGGGAAGGAGCGACAGCAGCCGATGCAGGACCCAAGACTTTGGAATTCAGGCCGCCTGAGGGAAACCTGCCAGCAGGATTAATCAAATGTAATGACTGCAACAGTGAAACACGAAGAACATCACTTCTCTTCCAACAACTGCATTACTCTGCTCCAATGCATACCTCTTCTTGCAATCCAGTATACCTTCACATTAGATGTTGGGAAGCTCAAGTTGTAGTGGTGTTCACTTACGGAGGCATGGGTGGCAGCCCAGTGAATGTAGGAATGGCCACATATCCACACTCTCAGTTGTCGTTCTCCTGCTCGTGAAGCCATGTCAGTGTCAAAAGGTGGATGAACCTGCACAGGAAAGAAAATGAAAACAGATTACTACTGATGTTTGAAAGATGTATTGGTAGACTACATATATATGTATATCATATGCATTACCTGGTTAGCCCATCCAAATCTTCACTCCTATCCACAGGGTCATTATTTTATCATAAATTACATGAGTGATGATGACGCTGCAGAGGTAGAAACCAACCACCCGTGAAAACAACAAATTACACACAATGACTGAGAAGGGGGACCAGAAAGGGCACTTGGCAAATGGAAAAAGCAGGGTAAGGACCGCCACTCCACTAATATGCAGAGGACAGGCACGGGGCTTCAGCTCCTAGGTGTCTGAAGTGTCCCATACCGGTGCTGGCTACCCACTCAGACTGCTGATAGCAGCAATGACTCCTGATTGCATGCAATGCCAGCAATCTGCCTTACCTCTGCCTTTTCCATTTACATGGGTGCTTTCAGCAATGGCCATAATGAGTGAAAGGGGGGAGCTAATGTAAACCCTCTTGCCCTGACCTATGTACAATTACTACACCTGAAGGGAGGGAGACTGAGTGGAGAGCTACAGCAAGAAAGCATGTGAAAAGACAAAGACTGACCCAGGTTTTGTCTTTTTACGTGTGTCCTTTCCCGGAGGGAAACATTGCATCACAATGGCACCCCCAAGCCCATGCTTACCTAGGACAGCAGCACTATGGGACTGAGCTGAAGAGTCTCCACATTCCCAACTGCGATCCAGGTGGATCACAAGATCCATGCTGGCTTTGTATGCCCCCTGCGATGCACCCACCAACACAAGATACTGCGATGGGACAGCTTAGGGTTTGGCATTGCAATGACTCCAAGTGGAGAATAACCCAAATCTGGCTTGTGCATTCATGAATGTGATAACGACTTGTACTTATGTGAATAACAGTGACAACTGCTGAGAGATTTACCCGAAAAGTGATAATGACTCAGTACTATATTGTAACTGCACTTATTGTTTCATGTGATAATGAGCTGCATTTCATTACTGCAAAGCTTTGCATGCTCAAACAGAAGGTGATAATTGCTGCACATAACCTGTTGAGTAGGCATTCATTATATTACCTTGTGCAGCTGTTATGTAACAGACTCATTATCAGTAAGGAGAAGACTTGAGTAATTCAGTAAAACAGCATAAACTTTGATTTCGCTGATCCCTTCCTCCCACCTAAATTGCACACATCACTAACAAACCCAAGAAAAATTCCCGAAATATATGGTAGCTCCATGCTGGGAGTAGTCAGCAAGTAATAACCTGTATCTCTCTCAGGAAACTACGGAGCATAATCAGAAATGCAATAAGCCAAGCCAAAATGTCAAACGTATCTGGCTGATCCATCTATGAATTAATCCAAATAGTAGTAATTCATGTTCTCACCTAACCATCTCTCTGGTTACAATAATAGAGGCAGCTGTACCCACCAGGAAGAAGTACAGAACTAACTCAAAAACAAACAACGCTGGTGGAATCACAATCTATTGACTGAACAGGAGGAAAATCATGGGAGAAATTAGGAGGTGCAGCATCCAGCAGGATAAAAGCACTCTCAAACAAACAACTTGGAGGGCAAATAAAGTCTACTAAAGCCAAAATTTGAGTTCAAGTTTGGCCTCCCAGGCCAAGGATAACCACAAATGTACTTAACCAGGATTATACAACAATTGAAAAGTTCACTGAGGTGCCTCACTACAAGATTATCCAGGGATGCCTCCTAAATAGTCTGCAATATGAAATATGAGGGTCACTGGTGTAACTATTCAACCATAACATCTGCACAGGCTTCCTCCCATAAGAATGGTAGACTGCAACCGTTTTTGCTCTGCCCAAGGGTAGACCATCAATGGATCTTGGCAAGTACAAACTCATTACTATGACACTGATATGCAAAGCCATGGAAAAAAAATCATTGTAGAAATTATCACAGATGACACAGGAAACTTTCATACACTGGACTCAACCCAGTTTGTTTTTTTTGAAAGGTAGGGCATGCATAGAGAACCTGCTGGTCTTGTTTGAAAAGGTCAGCAAGGAAATGGATAACAATAGAACAGTGCACACTGCCTATCTTGACTTAGCTGCAGCATTTGACACAATTCCGAATTTGGACAAAATATCTTGTCGAGCAATGCCAACATTCAGATGCAAAACTGCAGCATACAGGTCTCTGCAACATTCCTACAGGCACCTAGCCTGACTCGTTGCTTTACAAGTTCACCTTCTCCCGACGAATAAGATCATCAAATTAAATTGATCAAGAAAGTGCTAAGACCATACTACAGGAGGATCTTGTAGCATGGTTGTTCCAAGACTATGAAATGCTCTCCCTATCAACACTTTTGTCAAATGCTTTAGGCACTGGTTACTTATGGCAACCAGGTAAACCTCATCTGTGTACATCGCGTTTCTAAATGGCTCCCCATACCCCACAAAGGATTTCAAGTCTGTCTTAGATGTTGTGGTACACCCCCCCAATACAATCTTCCTTGGGAATTCATACCATTTGTAAGGAAGGGTAGCCTACTTATGACCGTCCTGATCGCGACGCTTGAAACAGTGCAACAAATAATTACACTACTAATTACCCCTGCTCTCAGATATTGGGCATTTCTGCCTCGGGTTTATCTGATAGTTATCCATTACCCTCTACCCAGTGCCCTTCACATTTTCTCCCTCACCAAAGCACTAATATTATTGTCACGATTACTGTTGAAATGTAAATCACTCATTCATGCTCCAACTATTCGCTTAATAGCAGTGCTAATTTAGCATTTCTTTCTTATAAAAAGCTTGCTTACGTACTTAGGAAAAACAGGCTATAAAAAAACAGTAAAAATCCACTGCAAAAAAGACTGAACCAGAACGTTAAATCCACAACACTTATCAATTTATCATTATTATTATTATCATATTATTTATCAATCACGTGGAAAGTGTTGTGGATTTAACGTTCTGGTCCAGTCTTTTTTGCAGTTGCTTACATACTTCACATTACATTTTTCATCTGTGGCTGTCAAGTTGTTAAAAAGCACGGAATCTACTCTGCTAAAGAATACTGGGGTTGTATGTCAACCCGATCACCAATATAAACAAGCTTCACCCATAGCCAACCATAGCCCACATAAAATTTGTAGAACAGTGGTAGTATTCCAGGTTCCAGCATTCACCGTTACACTGTCCATCTATGTTACTGTAACCGGCATCCACAACTTATTTCATATGACATAAAGGGAAATGCCAAGAGATGCTGGATCTCAAGGCGCGTAAAATATTTTCAGTAAAACATTGATTAAACTTGCGGCAATCTGAGAAAATAATGGACAGCCTGCAGACAGGAATTTGACCTTAGCCATAAAACAGTCTGTTAATATTATTTTAAGTTATTTGCACATCTGTATTTATATGTATATCTCTCCAGCGAAAATGTGCATCAAAAAACAGCCGTGCAGAGAATTTAATGCAGAGACTCTCTGCATGTCACAAATAAATTCCGCGGGAACCTTCTTCACCTGTAGCGCCCAAACATAGATCGATAAAAAGGCACAGTTTGGTGTTCACCTCTATGCTGTTTTGTCAGAGATAACCATGACAATGGATGGGATATAGCCCGTTACCGCTTCCTGAGTCAGTGGACAAAGACATGCAAGTCTCTAACCAGATTCCACTCCTCAATACAACTGGAAGAACATATATTTTTAAGTGCGTTTAGCTATCATTTTCCTACTGTTTAAAAACCTTTGGACAGCAGATATATTCAGCTTTGCAGACAGAGGAATAGTGTGGGTTACAATGGAAAGCTACACAGAGACGCAGAAAGCTCAAACCTTCTTGTTAGTTTTTTATATGCATTATTACAAAAATAAAATTGTCCACATGCTTAATTACTTAGCTCCTAAAGAAAACGACAATTAAATAAACTGGTGTTATAATTACAAAGGAAAATTATATAACCTGCATTTTTCATCCGTAATAAACAGCTAGTATATCAGATATGCTTTATAACAATGAGTAAGTTGGAAAAAACAACTGCATTTTAGTGATGACGTGCTACAGAATACAGTTGAATTCTGTTTTGTTTGACTTATGATGACAATTCTATAAGGCATACAACTACAAGCTTCATACCAGTATTTTTTGCAAAGAAAAGCAAGCCACAGCAGCTCAATTATAAAGCCATGAAAATTTTAAATAGACAGCACTGCAGCAAGTAAAACTTCTGTAGAAGTCCGTTCAGATAAAAAATCAGTCCTCATAAAGCAAGAAAACCATGTAAACTGTAGCAGGGCAACTTGTTACCTTATCTTACCTTACGGACCTAGATTAAATGGTCTGTAGAAAAGACTTGCAGTTTGTTTTGAAAATGCACATAGATCTCCGGTGCAGGGTCTTTCTTCCCGTAACTGCAGCAAAACTCCCCAGGTTTGTTACGTGATTAGCAGGATAACTAGAGGGATCCAGCAGTAATTTCTACAAAAGCAAGATAAAGAAAGGGAACCTTTACTGCTGGAACCCCTATTTATTGGGACAGAACAAAGGATTTTAGGTCAGGGGGTGGAGGAGTTAAGTGGACTGTGATTGGACACAAGGGCTTGCTTGCATAAGAAATCGGCTTGCTAGGAGAAGAAAGTACAGAGTGACTTGCAAGCTGATTTTCTCCGAAAACTCAAATATAACCGCCACGTAACTGTATGCTGAAAATTAAGCTGACAAGGTAACTGACAGAGTTCACTTACGTTTTCAACTTAATTTTCAACAGTGGAGTTACTATCTGACTACAAAGTTAACTGCGCTGGGAGAAGGCACTCGGGGTTAACAGAATGGAATTGATATCTTCTCATGGCACACTCGGTGTTAAGCATGGAGGCGTCATGAGAAGGTACTCGGGGTTAATGAGTTAATGCACTTGGGTCCCTGTGAAATGGTCTCAGGATCCGCAGTAAAATTTTTAAAAAGGAACTTGTGAGAGTCAGGAACCCTGTAATACCTATCATGTTTTCTTGGAGCAGAAGCTAAAGAGTCAGGGGCCAGGCTAGATTCTTAGAAGGCATTATCAACAATGTCCAGTACAGGAGGTATAGCTAAAGGCCTGTGTTGGGGCAGGAGTAAGAAATCCCCAAGACTCTTTTTGGAGTCAGAGTAATCCTGGCTTTCCCAGTGAAAATGCTCCCTAAGAGTATGCAAGGTTTCACCAAAAGAGGAATCCTCTGGAAGGGAAACAGAGGGAATGGAGTCCTCTGCATCAGAATCCTCATAGGTAGATGAGGGTAAATCCTGGTCATGAGTGGAAACAGAAATTTCAGAGTCCTGATCAGAAGAATCAGAAGGAAAGTCAGTTCTAGGTCTCTTAGAGGGGGAAGTGTGGCTTCAACTGATTAGAGTATTAAGGTCTTCAGTCATTCTTATTTTCTTTTTAGGCATAGGGGCCTAAACCATGCAGTCTGGGAGTCGGTTTTCTAGGCATGGATAGAGTTTTAGGCCTTGAAGAAGAAGATGGCATTGTTTTAATATGCAAGTCAGTAGGCCTGAATACACCCTCAGAAGCCGGTGCCTGCACAGCAGCTCCGGACCCATCCAAGGTAGAGACATCCACAGGTTCCACGGTCGAGGAAGCATCTCACAGCATACCGGACTCTGAATGGGTCTCAGTAGAGGCCTGCGAATCTGAAGTAGAGGGTATCAGGGGCTGCGAAAGTGCCTCACTGAGTACCGGCGAACTGGCTTCTAGCTTAGGAGAAGCGTCGTCGGCAGCTTTGGATCTATGTGGTCTGTCTCTGTCTTTATCTTTGTGTTTTTTCGGAATGTCAGTAGTCGGGTGGCTTACCGAAGCCATTTCTGGATAATGGAACTGAGTACCAAAATATTTAGAAGCTTAAATGAACTGACAATGAATAGTTTCAGGTTTGAATAAGGCACAAAACCGACAGTGAGGTATATCGTGGTCTGGGCCTAAGCAAGGAATGCAGTACGAATGAAAATCTTTATGAAGTATTTGCTTTCCACAAGAAATACAACTGTTAACTTTTACTGACATCGGTTTAGAGCAAGAAAAAGGTTCCCCAACGGGGTACTTAGCTTAGTTGAAGACTTCAGTTCTGAAACTCGAAAATGAAAATTTCAGGAGTTGGCCGACCGGCACTTGCGAACTGCTTCTGCTTCGGGCACCGCACAGCAAGAAAGACTGATGTAATGGCGTCGGCTGCATGCTTTATATCCCTGACTACCTGACGTCATGGAAGATGAGACAGCAACCAACGCAGGACCCAAGACTTTGATAATCAGGCCGACTGAGGGCTACTGCAAGCAGATAACCCAAATGTGATGACTGCAACAGTGAAACACTAAGAACATTGAAAGTATTTAGCGACAATAAGGGCCTAACGACGAATAGTTTGGATGTTGAACAAGGCACAAAACTGACAGCTAGGTACATCGTCGTCTGGGCCTAAACAGGTAAATCTCGGTGTGGTATTTGCTTTCCATAGGCAAGACAATTGTTAACTTTTTCTAACACTGGTTAGAGCAAGAAAAAAGGATCCCCAACAGGGTACTTAGCTTTAGAAGACTTCAGGATAATTAAATTCGGAAACGAAAACGCAGGTAGCGGCCAACCATCACTCATGTGAACTGCTTCTGCTTCGAGCTCCTCGGCAAGAAAGACTGATGTAATGGCGTCGGCTGCCTGTTTTTATACCCCTGACGACCTGATGTCAGTTCTGGAGTGACAGCAACCGACGCAGAAATACTAAATCTCTGGTATTCAGGCTGACTGAGGGCTACCTGCAGGCAGATAACCCAAGTGTGATGACTGCAACAGTGAAACACGAAGGACATCATATATTTTTACAAAGATTTAATTATTAGACTGTAATACAGGCAATAGGAAAACACAACATTTAAAGGTTCTGGAGAGGAAAGTGAAAGAGATAATGTGATGTGTTATATTGGGGAAAAGGGCAGTAAGTGGGAGGGGGACGTAGAAAGTGAAGATATCAACAATTACCAACCTATCTACTCAACTATAGTTTACTGTAACTGTTCTTCCTCAGTTCTGCAAGATTGATGGCTCATTAACACATGCCCTTAGGGTTCTGTCCTTGATTCATTGGAAAGGTAGAGAAAAATATGATGTACTCACCATAAAGTTCCATCTGTGTTGTCCATTTTCATTCTTCCTGAACTGATGGACGCTTCTACCAGATCTTTGGATCCAAAAACTCTCGAACTCCTCCATTTATCCATAATGCCCTGCCAAGCTAATATACCTCAGACTGAGTTTGCTGCTTGTAGATACAAAAGGACAACTAGTTAAAGAAATTAACAAAGGCAGAAAGGAAAAAGGAAAGCTGGAGCTCAAATAAGGAACAGAGGTTCCTGTAAAACTCTTAGGTCTTTCCAGAAGTGGGGGGGGGTGGGAAGCTGAAGAATGAAGATGGACAACACAGATGGAACATTATGGTGAATGCATAATTTTTTTATCTGATGTGTTCCTTTTTATTCACTCCTCAACTGATTGGATAGAGTCCCCAGCTACACAAACCTTGGGTGGTCTTCATGGAAGGATATTCCACAGTAATGCAGAGCCAAAGGCCGCTCTGCTCCTGGAAATTAAATCTACTTTGTAATGAGCAATAAATCCAAGTTGCACCTGCTCAAATGTCATTTAAGGAAGCCCTTGACCATAAAGCTGAAGAGACTGCCAGAAACCTCATGGAGTGAGCTCTAGGAGCCTTAGGCAAGGATAACAATAAGTTAATCATTTGGCCAGTGTAACTTTAGAGACTAGTCTGCCCAATATGTTAGGAGAGAAGGAAACAAACAACTGCTTGGCTTTCCTGATGTCATTGGTTCTATGGAGACAAAAGTGAACTTGTCTATGCACCACCAATAGATGGAGCATATAAGCTCCCTTATTTGAAAAGTTTGGAAAGAAAACTGGGAGATTAATGACCTGGTTTATGTTGTACTCCAAAGCTATCTTAGCAAAAAGAGATGGTTTGGTGTGCAAGGACACCCTGTCTTTCTGGAAAACTAGATAAGGAGGTCTTGAAGACAGAGCCTGGAGTTCAGATACTATCTAGCTGATGCGATGCAAATCCATTTTTCTGGTCGCCAAGACAAAAATGCTATATCTGCCCTGGGTGATGGTTCAAAGGAAGTTTTGGGTTAAGGCCTGAAGCACAATAGTTAAATCCCAAGGAGGAGAAGGATCCTTTAACTGAGACCTAAACAAAAAGGTTCCTTTGAGAAAGTCTTTGCATATTTTAGAAGAAGCTAATAGAGTTATTTTTGCCCAGATGGAAATTAGAAATGGCAGCCAAATGAACTTCAACAGTTAAAAAACTAGTGCCGTCATTGAAAATTGAAGCTAAAAATTCAAGGACAGATGGCACAGGTGCTGAAAAGGGATCCAAGTCCCTGATAAGGGCCCAGAAAACAAATATCTGCTATTTACGTTTGTAAACCCATCTAGTAGAAGCTTTTTGAGAAGATAAAATGGGATGGACCAGGGAGGAGAGCCTGGACTTCTCTAGCAATCAATGGAACTAGAGAAACTATGTGGTCAGTTTGAGGCCCACTAAGTCAGGATGAGTCATCCTTGTCTGGTGAGACAGGAGGTCTGGATTTGGATCCAGTATCCAGGGAGGATGAAGAAGGTGAGGTCAGAGGAAGGGGAACAAATTCTGTCCCAGCTAAAAGGGGGCAATGAGGAGAACTGTGCTCTTCAAGTGGAATGCTTTCTGTAGAAACTTGGAATGACAGGCAATGGCAGATAAGCATAAAGGAGACTTGGGGGCCAGTTGTGGACTACAGCATCTCTTGTCACTCTCCAGTTGGAGGGGTCAGAGCAAAGAACCTGCTGCACTTGTTTTGAAAAGAGGCAAACATTGCAGCATGGCTGGCCCCAAAGAAAATTTTGTCCTTCACTTTGAAACTGAGAGACCACTCGTGCGGCATCAGAATGTACCTGCTTAGTTTGTCTGCAATCACACTGGATTGCCCCAGAATGTGTAATACTATTAGAAAGCGACCGGAAGAGATTGCCCATTGCAGAGAAGTAATGAGAGTGTGGCAAAGTGGATAATACCTGGTTCCACTATGTTTGTTGATGCATGAGACCACTTACATATTACCCAACTGAATGGCAATTGTCTTGGATGGGAGAGCATCTTGAAAGGCCTGCAAAACAGGAGAACTGCTCTCATTTCCAGGACACTGATATGCATTTTTGCCTCTTCAGGTATGTTTGTTGATGCATGAGACCACTCACATATTGTCCAACTGAATGGCAATTGTCCTGGATGGGAGAGCATCTTGAAAGGCCTGCAAAACAGGAGAACTGCTCTCATTTCCAGGACACTGATATGCATTTTAGCCTCTTCAGGGGACCACATATCTTGGACAGTCCTTCTCAAATAGTGTCCCCCAACCACAGTTGGGAGGTGTCCATGGTCACTGTGGCCATGGGCAGGGAAAAACAAAAAGATGACCTTCCAAGAGTTCATTTGAATGAATCTGCCAAAGAAGATGCATTTTGCATGCCTGTGTGATCTTGACTGGAGCAGTTATAGGATGCTGAAGAATGGACCATTAAGTTGACAGTGTCCATTGAAACATTCGCATACGAAAGCTGGCCAGAGGAATAAGGGTGACAGCAGATGCCGTGGATGCCAGGGCTTGTAAAATTAGCCGCACTGGAATAGAAGAATTTTAAATTACCTTCCTGACCTGTGACCCAGAATCTGGATTCAAAGAGGAGGAAGGGAGGCTATCTGATTGACTGCGTCCAGATGGGCACATATGAACTCTAGACTCTGTGTAGGTGTGAGTTGCCATTTGTTGTAACTGACTGAGATGACGAGATGAATGCATAAGTGAAGCAAGTGGTCCCTTGCTAAAAGGGGTCAATGTCTGGTTAGGGCAGACAGGAACCAGCATCTACAGAAGTAAACATTCAGAATCCCCGCAATCTCAAGTGAGCTGCTACCATTGGTATGTCTTTAGTTAACACTCTGGGAGCTGTGGGGAGACCAAAGGGCAGTTTCTGAACTGTTGACTGGCTCCCAGACAGAAGCGCAGATATCTTCTGGAGCACCTGTTCATTTTGATGTGACAGCATGCATTCTGAAGATCTATAGAGCACATCCAATCATCCTTTTGCAGTAGTGGCAAAATGGACCGAACCATGACCATCCGAAACCCTGAATACTGCTCAAACTGATTTACTTTGCTGAGATCCAGTACTGGTCTCAAGTCTCCTGTCTTTTCTGCTACCAAGAAGAATCCTGACTAGGTCCCAGATCCTATCTGGTGTGGGGGGGACCTCTTGGATGACTCTCTCTTCTAGCAGCTTTTTTTTATCTCTAATGTCACTGCTTCCCTTGGATTGGGAGGAACATTGGGGATTCTTTTCATTTTGGTTGGAAGGATTTGGGAAAAGGGTATTATATAACCTCTGGAAAGGATTCCCTGCACCCAGGAATCTTTTGTTAGAGATAGCCATGCTTTCTGGTGCACAGACAAGCATCCCCCAACTGTCTCCAGAGAGTAACAGTCCGGCCTCCCTTCAGGAGCACTGGAAGGGCTTATCTGAGCAGGAATCCTGAAAGCCCTGGTTCTGTAGGTCACTTCTGCCAAAGGGATGGTATCTTCTATTTGAGTTCCCCCTTTGTCACTGGGGGAACTATTTCCATGAGTCTTGAAAAGGACCCTGGGATTTACAAAACCACACTGTTCTACCTACTTGATGATTCCTTGGGAAAGGTCTTTGAGTAGCTGAAAAACCTACTCCCATGACAGACAAGATCTTCACCTCTTGCTCACATCTGGATGGCGTGTCCTTTGCCTTGGGGCCAAATAAGGAAGAGCCAAAGGGTGTATTAATGTACAAAAACTTATAGGGCTCTGCAAAATCACATAATTGCATCCAGTCATGTCTCCTAATGGCTATGCCTGAACCTACCATCCCTGAGGTACCTTCTACTATCAGCCTCTTGGACGCATCAGAAATAGATTAGAAAGTGGCCAGTTGCAAGGAGATTTTATTTTGGTTCTTGGCAGACATGGATCCAGAAAGAGATTTGGAAATCTCTTTGGCAAATCTCTTTGCAATCTTGTACAATGTGCCAGATACTTCAGTGACCAGAGTGGAAAGGTCGCTGAAGCATACACACACTCTTACCAAATTTGTCCAAAGCCCTGGATATCCTGTTTGGGGGATGGACAAAAGAACGTTATTCTGCAAGTTCTTTCTTGGTGGCTGCTGCCACAACCATGGCATCAAACGGGACTCACTTGCTCCATTGTCCCAGTCTTTATGGGGAGCTAGAATCTTATCAGGTCTTTTATGTATCAGCTTTACAGTATCTGGCTCCTTCCACAAATGGCAAGAAAAAAGATCTAGGAGTTCATCAACCAGGGCAGTCACCTAAGCAGTAAATGGGTCAGACCCAAAAGCATCCGGTAAACACCAATTCCTCCTGGAAGGGGGTATCACAGGACCAAACATCCTTTAGTTTCAGGAGCTCTAGGATGTCTCCAAAGGAAATGTCTTCAAGTGGAGATCTGTGGGACCTCTCCACTTCATCAAAATCTCTGTCCTTAGTGAGAGATTCCTGAGGGGAATCTAAGCATTTCCATTTATACATTCTCGTCCAAGGGACTTCCTCAGTGGGGTGGTCTGGAGAAGTATCAGAATAGATGAAGATGTCCTGAGGAACTGACAGGTGATCTGATCGGACTGACTGTCCAAGCGGAATGGATGAATGAGACTCAAAGCAGAGAACCAGTGGAGGCAAAGTTGTCTGATCCAAGGAGGGTAGGGATATTCTTTCTCTAGACAAAGAGAAGGCCTTTACCACAACCTCAGAGGCAGAATGCCTAGGTGAAACAGAATTCGACAGCAAAGGAGCTGGCAATTCCCGAACCGTCGGCTCCTACAACCAAACCAGGACTCCACCCAAGGAAGGAATCTGACCTCAGCTGTCCAACGCTGAAGCCCAGTGGGGGAGAGATGGCTCCAAAAGCTTCAGAGTCTATCCTAACTCCCCTGGACCCAGCACTGACATTTCAGGACAGAGACAGTCCTCCAGCTCTGAAAGGCTCAGGCTGAATGACTCGGGTAAGTTACCGGAGTTGAAGAACAGGCCAACTTCAGATCTGATTAGGACACCCTGGGGTCTTTGATCCAAGGGCTCCAAAATAGTGGGTCAAATAGCAGGAGAGACCAAGGGGAAAGTGGACAAAGGTCAGGTTGCAGATCCGGCGGCAGTCATGGCCAGGAGTACCCCATGAGAAATTTTCTCATCATCCCAAGCTTCTGGAAGACCTAGGAGAAGATGTGGAGGATGAAGGTCTGTAATGCCTGTTTGGGAATCCCTCCAAAAAGGATGAAGAGAGCCATAAAGTGACTGGATCTGGTAGGTGCAGAGGAGTTCAGATCTGGGGAGACTTAGATTTAGAGCCAGTCAGATCCGAAGTTGTTGGGTCCAACTTCATTAGTATCTTAGTAGGAGGCTGCGATGAAGGAGCCAATGAGGTAGAGGAGTCTGGGGACCTCTTGCTTGACTCTGTCCTTAGAAGCAAGGTCTGGATTCCCCTTGTCTGTTTTTTTGGACAGGGTTTAAGCCCCAGCTACAGAAGCAAAAACGGTAGAAGGAAGGAGGCCTATCAGCACTAATTTGCTCCTAAGATCAGTAAGAGCTCTGGAATTGAATCTAGAGCAGACAGAACAATTCATGTCTAAGTGTTTTTGTTTGCCTATTTGGCTTAAGGTTAGGGGTCGCCACAGCAGAACTCCGGTCCTCTAATGACTGGCAGTCGATTTTTATGGTGCCGAGTTGCCAGCCCGACACCCAACCTTCAGCGAAGTGCGGGTCCTAAACAATATACACATTCCCTTTGTGCATCCGAGTTAGGGATTTTATGCCCACAGGTAATGAACTTTTTAAATCCAGTCGGCTTGTTGGCCATAACTACTAGGGAAGAAAAAACTGTTTAAAAGCTAAGAAAAGGAAGATTGTTAGTAAACAGATAGAAAGAACTACCAACAATGGTAGTGAAAGGGTACTCTAAAGAGTAAGTTTAAGTTAAAAGAAGCAGAAGAGTACCAACAATGGCACTTTAGAGAAGTACCAACAATTCAGTAGCTAAAAGAAGACAGGAATCTGCTAAAAAGTCAGAAAAGGAACTGGTAAGGGAGACAGGAGAATTTATATTAGACATAATAATAACTAGTAACGTTGTAAGATGTAACAAGGAAAAGAAAGATATTATTCCAAAAGTTTGAGACAGCTCAGATCTGCATTTGAATCTGAATGGTAGAAAAGGAGCTCTGAGTTATGTTAGGTTGGTGTGGTATTGCGGGAAAAGGGAGGAGCTTCAGAGTTTTTGGATCCAAAGAACTGGTAGAAGCAGACGATTCGGATCAGAGTCTCAGATCCGAACTCATCAGTTGAGGAATGAATGAAAAGGACAACATCAGATGACATGTTTCCACATTCTGCATGATAAAAACAATAAGGCACAAATTCCTACAAACTACTGCACTTTGACAAAGATAACTGGTATATAATTTTTATACATAACGTTTACACACAGCCAACAAGGGACTTACAAAATGAGAAAATTAAAGGCAGGTACCTTGACTTCTCGTAAACTCATACATTCTTCCCATGAATAAAACTTTCTTTTCATCCTAGAAATAGAAAAAAATATAGTTTAACATTTCCAGTGAAGAAAATCAAAGCATCCTACCTCAAGTCTAAGTAACATTTTTGATACTTACAAGACTGAAATAAGTTCTCTACAGTCAAAATGCCCAACTGCTAGATAATATACCTGAGCAACCTCTTCTAGCTAGTGGACTGTTTACGGACTAATGTCTTCTCATCTATCTTATAAATCTTTAAAATAAGAACTGCATCCACAAAATGTAAGGAAAAAAAATCATGAATCATTAAACACACAGGCTCATATGGTGATCAGACAGATCACTTGTAGCATAACCATGACAAATTCCACTACCTGCTTCTCGTTTCCATGAGGGATAAAAGGGAAAAGTACTTGGGTGAATTTATGGCTATCCATAAGCATATGTTTGGAGGAGGATAATGATTTTTCTTGTTCTAATATTCTAAAAAAAAAAAACATAATTGCATGTTTACAGTGGCTCATGTAGTCAACTCAGCTTTTAAGTCACATTTAGTACGCCAAGTGGCTGGAGTGACTATTAGGACCACAAAAAAGGAGGACACTGGCTGTGGAATATGAAGAATTTAAAAAATTATGTCACTGTAAATACCCCATGGGCAGCAAAATGCTTTAATGACTCCACTTTAGTATGCAATTCAAATCATTCCTCACAAGTCAAAGGACAAACAACAGCATGATGTTAATGCAATGCCTCCACACAGATGTATGGTTTTCAGTCTCTTCCTAAAATGTAAGACAAAAGTTTAGTTTCTGATGAGGTGAAAAGGATCAGCAATGTAATTAGTTGCATCCATACCAGGAACAAAACAGTCAGTGTAGAATCTTCTCTTCGGACCTCACTTCTCAAAGAAGGCCTACTTAAAGGAAATTTCTCATGAAGGTTGTCACTTAATATATTGTGATTGCTGTCCTCATTAGTTTGCTTAGTTCATTTTATTAACAAGAGTTATAATGTGTTCTACAACTTCTTAATTAATAACTTTAGTTCAGAACTTCTTCAGCATTCAATTTGTTGGCACATTTCATGCATTCAGTGTTTAAGCATGAGCAGAGTGAAGCAAATGAGGAATATTTAGTTTATTTTACATTTATAAACTGGGATGGTTCGACTGGACACAGGTCCATTTACAGTGGAGGCCCAGGGAGAAAAACTCCACAGTGAGATTACAATCAAAAATATAGTACAAATCACATATATCAATGATCAGTGAAGTAATGTACAGAGATAAGAAGTTACATACAATCCTGCCTAAACAACAAATATTTTCAGCAACGGGCGAGATATAATACAGGTATAAAAGTCATATACAATCACACGTATAACAGCAATCTATAAGATGGGATACAAAAAATAAAATCACATGGTAAAAAAATTGTATTAGTAAACAGTAAGATACTTAACCGTAAAATGTTTACAGTAGATATGGTAGGAAGGCTTGCCTATAGTACACCGAGGCTGTGAAATTTATGTAATGCATGGACATAGCCATTATTCATAAGATGTGATTTGAGTGCGTTTCTGAAATGAGTTTTAGTGGGGGCAGAAGTAAAGGGGGGGGTGTTTCAGGTTCGAGCTATGGTATGGCAAAATAGAGCTTTCCCTGTGTTGTTATTGACAGGGAAAAGTAGAAAAAGTATGTAATTTAGTTTGCTATAAAGGCTGCTCCCACAATTTTAATGAATCTTATATGCTGAAAGATGAAACAGTAGTCACATTTATACAAATTATTCCATGAATCTTAGCAAAAGACACCCTCCTCATTCTTCACTCCAAAAATTATGAAACAGTGGAGGTTGTATGGGGTTACTATATGTAGTTAAAGTACATTTTATTAAGCACTACCTCCTGATCCAATTTCCTCAAAACTTCTTTCTCCCAATTATGTTTGCTGTTATGGCAGTTACAATGAGAGATCACAGTTCATGCTCATGCAGAGAGTTCTCCCTTCCTGAGAGCTACACCGTCATAGAATTAGCATATTTAATTAAGGGGGTGTGGAGGGGTGAAGTTCCCCAAATACGGCTGCATGTGGGCATCCCCCCTGTAAAAAAAATGATTTATGTTTTATGAGCTTTAGTGAAGGGACTTAGGTTTTGATGGATTACACCGATCACTTTGCTGTCTGCTGTTTTCATCTTGATCCTTCATATGTGAACCACGCTTCATGCTAATGTTACTAAGGCCCACAATGCAAGTGTCACAGACAGTTTTTGTAAACATACCTGATGTCATCACTTGCAGATGGAGCACAATTCATCAGGCAGTTATTTCTAAACTTACAAAATAAAAATAAAGGTACCGATAATATTAACAGAATATGTGACCCTGTCCTAGTCCTAGTAAATAAAAATAGCTGATTCGGGAAGCAGTTTGATGGCAGAACACTTCATCATACAGATTTGAACTACTTCATGTATGTCACCCTCTCCACCAAAAACAAACAAACAAAAACAAAACAAAAAAAAAGCAAATAAATCAAACAAAAAAACACAAAATAGAAATGAATAACTAAGTGAATTAAAAACAAATGCATGCTAAGCAAATCATGCTGGGTTTGCTCATCAGCAACAATGCAAATCTTGGACCCAGTTTTATTTGTCCAAGTGTTGGGCATCTGACAGTTAGGTGATTCAAATACATCTGGCACACATGACTGGTAATACTGTCCCATAAAAAATGTGCGTGCAAGTGTAAAGGCATGCATGGGTGGGATTCCTAAGCATTTCTGACATAAAATAGCACTGATGCACAGAGAAAACTTGAGGTACTGAAATTTGTGCGAATCAGAAACAGCAGAGTAAATATATTGCAGTGGTATGGGCTTCCTGCATGCATGACAGAAAATTCAAGATTCAGACAATTGATCGCCCATACCAACCTAATAAAACACTTGAGAAAAGTAACTGCAGAACTGGACCTCTGTCTCAAGGTCTTGGAGAGCTGCCCATCAGTAAGTCAGCTGAACAACTCCCACTTCTAAAGCCATGGACTTGGATCACCTACAAATAAGGTCATGGCTTCTACATACATGCTGGCCTGTCACAGGGTCTTGAGTGACCACCTATCCCTCCAGGGGAGTGTAACACTATCTGCAGTGTAGCTCGCCCGAGGTCAGAAGGGATCAGTCACTGTAACTGCTTCATCCTGAGACATACATAAATAGCTCCATGTCCACAGCATCACTGGCAGCAAGGTGCCATACAACAGTGGAAAGGCGGGCATTACATTTCATCTACTTCATGGCCAATACGCTGGGCAATAGACATCTGCCTCCTTAGCTAAAATAACAGCCTTCTTGTGCCTGTCTGCTCCATGTATACATGCATGTCTACAGCAAATCAATGCATGCTAGTGTGCATAATTGCTTCTAAGTGTGCACACACCTCCTGCAAAACAACCACAAATGTGCAAGTGTATCAGTAGTAGTACAAGGCACATTACATGCTAAAGCAGGTTTTCAATGTGCACAGCCAGGGCTTCACTGCAAATACAACAAAAGCTGTGCATGATAGCAAAATGCATAACATGGGTTTTCCTATGAATAATATTCTCTCATTTGAGAGATATGCAAACCATCCCAAACATCTAAAAAATGTAGGTCAACAGTTAACACTTCCAAGGTGGTAAAACACAAAACTGTTTCTTCTGCTTGCCTTTTTTTTTTTAATAAGGTGACAAACCCCCCACAACGCCCTACCCTCAAACACACATACAAACACATCTGAGACTGCAAACTTAGAGAAGAGAAACAAGTGAACACACAACATTCAACAAATCACTCTTCTCCAAGTCTAACTGCCACAGCAAGAGGCTGGTGATCTTCTGGTGACAATGTTCCAAGTGTCAATCACCTCAGTTAGTTACAAACAGTACGGGTCGTATGGGTCCCGCTTACCACACTGCCAGAAGCTGACACTAGCTATGTCTGTGGTGCCTGTCTGTCAGGACCAATACCTACTACATCACAAACACCAATGGATGAAAGTTGTCTAGATTTATTATTCCTTGCTCTTGTGCTATTACTATTAGAACATCAGTGCTTACATCAAGCAGTATTACAGCACTGAAACCAGGAGATAGAGGGACCAGTTTGTTCTGACTATGCAGCTATGCAGGGCACAGATGCTGAGATTCAAGGTGTCAATTCAGCCTATTCTAAAGTGTTTTTTTCCCATCAGGAGTCAAAACTTTCTTAAACACAGAAGAGGCACAACATACTCTGAGTAACTGGGTGACACTGCAGACTGAGTCACAGTAACTGATGGAGGAAAGAGGATACTGAGGAAAGAACAGTAACTACAAGAGACTCAATGTCTTCCCCTTATTTAAGAAGAAATTTTAGCAACACAAAACAATGCACATGGGATAAGGGAAACAAGGTCTTTGTTTTACTTTCCTTAAAGCTGACTTGAAGCCATCCACATGAGAGATGCTGTTTTCCTTTTTTTTCTCTTTTCTAGATTTTAACCTCATTAATGTTTTAATGAAAACTGGTATCTGGTTATATTTGCTTGGGGTGTTCATTAAACATGTGGAAAAGGACACGGTTGAATAGTATTAGGTCACTGAGGGGCATGTCACAGTTAGAGATGCAGGAATTCTCTATGGAGAGGGCCCAAAATGGACAGCCACATATGCAAACAGTACTTCCCTGTAGATGTTTCCCACAATGACAGAGCCACCTCTAACTTCAATGCGAGTGCGGTTCCAGGAGTCGTGAAAGCAACACAGTTGAACCATCATTTACTGACACAGTGAAAAAAGAGAGTTTTGTACACGGTTTTAAACATTTATTGATTTTTGAAATCGTACAAGTTTTCACATTACTGCAGATCCTGAATGAAATGTCGACAAGGGATCAATCTGTACAGAAGTTTAAAGAGTAGATAGGGCAAGGTGTAATGAAGTGATTAAGGTATCTAGGATAGCTAATGCAAACAAATCTAACTTGTCATGAAGATTCTTCCTTGGAACATAAATAGGCTAAATAAGCAAGAAGATATTTAAGGAAGACATTCTTTTCAATAATGCTTCTGCTAGAAATGCATCTGACAGACAGATAACATACCAGGCTACTTAGTTTGGGTACCAAACATTATGAAAGGATAAATCAAATGTATTTCACCGATGAACAGCATTATTCAGTACGCCCATGTGACATGCAACTAATACTACTATCTGATCATTTTCCTCATAGGTGTTTACTAGGCTACAAGGGCCTTTTTAAGCTTAGCCATGCATCCCAAATCTCTGACAAGTTCTGATACCATTGATAAGTATAACCATGGACCTGGGAGATGAACCATTTACAGGTTACCCATGTCCATTAAAGACACAGGTACCAAACCAGGGATGAATTTCCAGTTTCCCATACAATTGTCCAAGCTGCACTTGAATTGGGTTAGGGAGGAACTCTGCTTCAAATGGATGGGGAGCATGTTCCTTAGATAGGTTAGTCTCTGGGATACATACCTCTCTCTCTCCAGCAGGTCCTATTTATATCACAGGCAAGTTTCAAGTCTTTAGAATGGATAATTCTGGTGCCATTTGTTTTGTGGATATGCAAGAGGTCCATCAGAGTGGGGTCTGACAATGCCCTGTATGACAGGCATAGATCTCCTGTCAAAAGCCTGTAGGAGACAGAATACAGGGATAGGGCTTTGAGGCGGTCTGCAAAGAATATTTTACTTATGCCCTGTATTCTTTTACTGAGGAATTTCTGTGGACGAAATAAGTGGTTATGTCTAGACTAAAACCCTGAATGCCACTACACAAGATAATTGCCCTAGTCCTTTGAGCCACACAGGTTGCTGGGTCCTATGGTCCTTTGGTTGAGAATAAAAGATATATGGGTTAAAAAAACATTGGAGATTCCCACTACATTACAGTTCCCCCATTAGCTTTGCCACTTGGCGTACAGGGTTGATTTTATTTTTATATTTATTCTCTGCTGACCAGAAGCCTCTTTTTTCAGGTGAGATCCGAGGTGACATTTATACTATTAGTGGAAATCTGGTCATGGCATCAGGGAACTTTACCTACCCTTTTCTATGGGTACTGTGGGATCTTTTACATCCACCTGAGCTACCACCAACTCAAGCACATGGGGCCTTAGTTTATCGTCTCACCCAAAGGATGACCAACTAAGGAAAGCAGCACCCTCCCTTATGCTGTACTGCAGTGTCAATAATAGGTCTATCTGGTGAGGGAATTGAACCCACAGCCTTCTGCACCAAAGGTAAGTATGCTAACTATTCTGGCACTAACACTGCTATCTGGAGGAACTACTGAAACTGGAGGATTTTCAAGGTTTTATAGGGGAAATACAGCTTCAATGATAATTAGCTGCAAAGGCAGACCAATTAATGAGACTTATAACATTGGAGGAACTTGAAAATCATCTTATGCATATGGCAGGAGGATGTCTACAGTGCCCTAAGGGATACTTGGTGGAATAATATACACTGAAAGATAAAGCAATGGAGAGGAAACTGACACAAATTCAGTGTTAACCACTCAAGCTGTCCTTCCATCTTGGAAGGGGTAGTGGTATTCTTGGTTATCCAAAAAGGCCAAAGACCCAAGTTTATTGGGTTCTTACAGGCCTATTAGTCCTCACGTAAGAATAGAAGTTGCTGACTGTAATGTTGGCAGCTAGACTGGCTGAAATACTCCCAAATTTAGTATATAAATATTAGTGTGGTTTTGTTACGAGGAGACAAAACTTTGACAATATATGAAAGACTCTAGTGGTTACTCAAGAGGTAATCATGAAAGTGGAAACTCTCTTAGAGGTCAATCTGGATGTTAAAAATGCATTTGACAGAGTGAGTTGAGGCTATTTATTCAAAAGTTTGAATACTATGCTGCTTCCCAACAGTTTCATTGATCTGACAAGAAATATTTAAGATGGTGCTTATGCAGGTGTGAAACTGAGTGCAGAACTAGCTTCCCCATTTCAGGTGATAAAGGGAAAAGACAAAGTTTCCAGCGCTCTCCCAAACTACTTACACTTCACTTAGAATATTTTGCTTTAAAGATTAGATACTCACAGCTGCAAGGATTTACAATGGGGAAGGAAAAATATGGATGACATTGTGTTCTGATGATCTGTTGCTAAAGTTATCTAGACCAGATACTCGCCAGTGGCTATTTGACAATTTAAAAAGGTTTGGGTTATTTCCAGCCATAAGGTAAGCCTGTGAAAATCACACAAGCAGTGTCAAATTATCAACAATCTCCTGAAAGTACAGCTGTGTACATGCACCATAAATGTAGATGTTTGAGTGTAGTCACTGTTGCAGTCATCACACTTGGGTTATCTGCCTGCAGGTAGTCCTCGGTCGGCACAAATACCGGAGTCTTGGGATTTCTGCGTCGGATGCTGTTGCCTCTTCCATGACATCAGGGTTATAAAACATGCAGCCGACACCATTGCATCAGTTTCTTTTGCCCCAGATGTCAGAAGCCCCCAAAATAGGAAGCAATTACATGGTGTGGAACACCTCCAGTAAAAAGTAAATACAATTGCCATAAGATATGGCCAAAAAGAGGATAGGTAAAAAGCATAGAACAGTCAGGGGGCTGGAGGGAGGGTAACCAGGACTGCAACAGTGAATACACTCGGACATCTACATTTACGGTAAGTGTACACAACTGTACTATGCTCTTCGTGTTTCACTGTTGCAGTCATCACACTTGGCTTGATTCCCAAAGCTGAGGAAGAGTGGAGGCAGTCAAGAAGTATTAAGGCTGGCTAGCAGGCCTTGAAAGACTGCTGTGGCAAATCCAGCTCTGGATTTAAAAAGGACAGGTAAGTGGTAATGCTTGGTGAAGGTGTGTGTAAGTGGCAATGCTTGGTGAAGGTGTGTACAGAACTCCAGGTTGCAGCTTCCAGGATGTCCCTAGTAGGGACTTCCCAAGAAATGCTGTAGAGGCTGAGGTAGCCCTAGTAGAAGGAGTTCTGATCCCCTGTGGGGTAGGTTTTCCATGGTGTCTGTAGCAGAAATGGAAGCAGTGTGCTATAACTTAGAAATGGTTTGCTTTGAAATGGCCTTGCCCTCTGCCCCTGTAGCAAAGCTGACTAGCATATGGTCAGATTTTCTGAAAGGCTTAGTCCTGTCAATGTAGAACCTGAGCTGTCAGTGCACATCCAAGGAGTGCAAGATCCTTTCCCCTTTATTCTGAGGATTAGGGAAAAAGGTTGGTAAATGGATGGATTAGTTTAAAGTCACACTGGATACCACCTTGGGCATAAATGGGTTAGTCCTGAGGGAAACGCTATCAGCATGGAAAATAATGAAAGGTTCCACTGCCTTTAGTGCCTGTAACTCAGACACTCTTCTTGCTGAAGTGATGGTTAGAAGCAAGACTGTTTTCCAAGAGAGGAATTTTAATTCTGCTGTAGCAGCAGGCTCAAAAGGGGGAAACGTGAGCTTCTCTAGTACAAAGTTAAGGTCCCAGACAGGGGTGGGACCTCTCCTTGGGGTCTTAAATTGTTAGCGTCTCTCAGAAACAGTTTGATCAGAGGGTGAGAAGAGAGAGGTGGCTCAGTATTGTAATGAACTGAGATGGCAGAAGCATGAATCTTAATTGATGAGAAGGATAGGCCTCTGTGGAGCAGCTCTGCTAGGTAATCTAGGATTTGAGGTAAGGTGGGCACGGCTGTGTCCTTTCCTTGAGACTGGCTCCAAGAGCAGTATATTTTCCACTTTTCTGAATAGGATTTCCTAGTACTAGGCCTTCTGGCCTCAATGATGATGTCCAGCACCTGTTTGCTGAGGGCTGCTGGTGGTGTATTCAGGGAATAAGCCAGGCTGCAAGGTTCAGGGTTTGCAGCTGAGGATGCAAAACCTGTCCCTACTGCTGGGACATCAGGGAGGGGGTCTGATGTAGGTGCTAGGGTTAGCACTGTTGTCAGACTGCGTAAGAGTGGGTACCAGTGCTGGTGTGGTCAGTCTGGTGCAATAAGGATTGTCCTTTGTCTGTCCTGTTTGATCTTGAGTAGTACTTTTGAGAGGAGGGGCAGAGGGGGAAAGGCATAAATTGAGAGATTTTCCCATGTAAAGAATATGGCATCCACTTTCTATTTTTGGCGGCGAGCATTTCTGGTGCAAAATTTGCTCAACTGATAGTTTTGGGGGGGGGGGGGCAAACAGGTCCACCTCTGGTGTCCCCCACCTGTGGATTACAGGTTTGAATGAGTTGGGTTCCAGTTTCCACTCAAGTGGACCAGTAGATTTCTGCTTAAGTCGACTGCCAGTGCATTTTGTTTGCCTGGCAGGAATTGAGCTTAAAGGTGCACTTGGTTGCTCAAGGCTGTGTTCCACAGGGCCATGGCTAACCAGCAGAGTGGGTAGGAATGAGTTCCCCCCTGCTTGTTTATGTACCACATAACTGTGGTGTTGTCTGTCTTTATCAAGAGTGGTCTTGGAAGGATAAGGTATTTGAAGGCTGCCAGAGCATTCTGTATAGCTAACACTTCTTTTTGATTGATATGCAGGTGAATTTGTCCTGGGCTCCATTTGCCTTAAATGCATATGCCTGCCATGTGAGCCTCCCATGCGTAGTCAGGGTATGGGCAGTGAGGGGTTGAGTGAAAGGAAGTCCCTTGTTGTGGTTGCAAGCCTCTGCCCACCAAAGAAACTCTGCCCTTAGACAAGGAATGATAGGAATCGGTGTTTCCAGGTCCTGAGAATGTTGACACCAGAGACTTTTTAAGTACCATTGAAGTTTCCTCATATGAGGTCTTGCATATGGAATTACTAGAATGCATGAGGCCATGAACCGTAGGGCTTGCAGTATTTTTCTTGCAGATAGCTGGGTTTTGGTGGCCATTAGTTTGAAGTAGTTTGTCAAATAAACCTGCTTTTCTGGAGTGAGGAATGCCATCTGGGAAGTTGTGTTTAAGCTTGCTCCCAGGAATCAATCTTTTGGCTGGGCACCAGATGGGATTTCTTTTCGTTGATGGTGTACCCCAGAGAAGCTAGAAGTCTCTTTACAAATGCCAGGTGCTGAAGTAGCAATTCCTGGCTGTCCACCTGAATCAGGCAATCATCCAAAGTATGGGTAAATTTGAATATCTCTGCCTGCAGTATGCACTGGCTGGAGCCAGGCACTTTGTGGATACCCTGGGTGCAGTAGACAAGCCAAAGAGAAGTGCATAGAGCCTGCCCTGAAAAGTAGATATTTCCTGAAAGATTCCCTTATGGGGCTGTGTGCAGATAAGCTTCTTTCAAGTCTAGGGTGACTAGCCAGGAGACCTTGGCTAGCATAGGAAGAAGCTGTTGTAGCGCAAGCATTTTGAATTTTAGGACCAATGGACAGATCCAGGATAGGGCACCAAGAGCTCTCTTTTCTGGGCACTAGGAACAGTCTGGAGTAGAAACTCTGTCCCCTTAGCTCTACTGGAACAGGTTGAATAACCCTGATACTGAGAAGAGAAAGTACTTGCTTTTGAGCCTCTGCCTACTGGTTTGGAAGAAGGTCCGACAACCCACTTGGGGTTGGCAGCGAGTGGAAGTAGAATCTGTATCCCTGGGATACAATGTTTAGGACTCATCGGTCCTGGGTAATGGACACCCAGTTTTATACATGCAGGGCGTGTTTTCCTCCTAGGGGTGCAAGTACTTGGGTATGGCTGGGAAGGATGATAGACAAGTCATTGTGAACTTTTTCCATAAGGGGGGTGGCTTACCACTCCCTGTTTTTGAGGTGGGAGCACTCCATTGTTTAGATCTCTGCATACCCTGAGACTGCAGTCTTGGTGGTCTGTTGCCCCTGGGTGTGGACCAAGAAGGCCTGGGAGGGACTGGAAAGGACCAGTTTTTGGAAGGTCAATGCTTACTGAATCTAGGTGGCTGCACCTGTAAAAAAATCTTTAACAGTTTGCATAGATTTAACTTTTTCTTCCATCTTTTTAAGAACTTCTTCTGCTTTTGTGCCAAACAAACATTCCTGGTTTAATGGAGCATCTAGTAATTTTGCTTTGACATGGTCTGGCAAGATTTGTCCCTTCAGCCAAGCATGCCTTCTCAGTACAGACCCAGTGACACTGTGACAGCAGCCCTGCAAGATGCCTCTAAGGCATCAAAATCACACTGCAAAGTATGTTTACTAACTTGGTTTGCAAAATGCATTAAGTCTTGTAAATCTTTATTTTCTGTACAATCTGGAAGCAACAACATTTTTTTGTTTAATTAGTTTCATAATATGCTGCTGGTACTTCAACATGTGAAACTGGCAATTTAAAGCCCTGATGGCAAGAGTTGCAGAGATATATACCTTCTTACCCCATCTGTCTAAAGCTGTAGAATCCCCGTGCGAAGGGGTAGGGTTTTTGGCTGTAGTAGCCTTAATACCTTTAGGTCCCTGGGAAATGGTTTCTGGATCCGTAGTGGGATTCTTAAAGAGAAATTTGTGAGAGTCAGGCACTCTGTAGTACCTTGTCAGGCTTTCTAGGAGCTGGAGGTAAAGTATCAGGAGTAAGACTGGATTCCATCATCTACAATACCCAGGACAGGGGGTATAGCTAGAGGCCTGTGCTGAGGCAAGTCTAAAAATTCTGTCCGAGTCTCACTGTGGGTAGTCCTGGCATTCCCAGCAGAAATGCTCTCTTAAGGTATGCAAGGTTTCACCAAAAGAAAAGTTCTCTGGAGGGGAGGCAGAGGGAATGGAATCCTCTGCATCTGAATGTTCATAGGTAGATAAGGGTATGTCTTGGTAATCACAGAGATCAGAGTCATCTGACTCATGGTCTGCAGAATCAGAAGGAAAATCAGTTCTTTGCCTTTTAGAGGGGGAAGGCTGGCTTCCCCTAATTAAAGTTATAAGGTCTTCAGCCATTCTAAGCATTTGTTTCTATGGCATGAGAGCTTGAGCATGCGCTTTGGTCATTGGTTTTCTAGGCGTACTGCGAACTCTGGGCCTGAGAAACTCGGTAGTTTTAGTAAGAAACAAAGTAGTCTGTTTAATACGAACATCGGAAGGTCGAAATACACCCTCAGAAGCCGGTGCCTGCACAGCGGCTCCGGAACCATCAAAGGTAGGGACATCCACAGGTTCCATAGTCGAAGAAGCATCTCACTGCATACCAGACTCCAAATGGGTCTCAGCAAAGGCCTGTGAATCTGTAGAAGCGGGCATCAGGGGCTGCAAAGGCAACTCACTGAGTACCGGCGGACTGGCAACTAGCTTAACGGAAGCGTCGTCGGCAGTTTTGGACCTATGCGGTCTGTCTCTGTCTTTATACTTACGTTTTTTCAGAAGATCGGTAGTCGGATGGCTTATCGAAGCCATTTCAGAATACAGAGAATGAGAGCAGAAGAATTTAGCGACAAGGATAGCCAGACAATGAATAGTTTGGGCGTTAAACAAGACACAAAACCAACAGCAAGGAACGTTGTGGTATGGGCCTAGATAGGTGACTCAGTCAGAATGAAAATCTCTGTGAGGTATTTGCTTTCCACAGGCAAGACAATTGTTAACTTTTTCTGACATCAGTTAGAGCAAGAAAAAAGGATCCCCAGCAGGGTACTTAGCTTTAGAAGACTTCAGGTTTGAAACTCGAAAAATGAAAATTTCAGGAAGCGGCCGACTGGCACTTGCAAACTGCTTCTGCTTCAGGCTCCCGCGTGGCAAGAAAAGCTGACGTAATGGCATTGGCTGCATGTTTTATACCCCTGATGTCATGGAAGAGGCGACAGCATCCGACGCAGAAATCCCAAGACTTTGGTATTCGAGCCGACTGAGGGCTACCTGCAGGCAGATAACCCAAGTGTGATGACTGCAACAGTGAAACACGAAGAACATCTTCAAAATCAGTATCCAGATGTGCGGCAGCATAAAAACAAAATACCTGGAGGTGAAACTAGCGAAGAAAACATCGGAATGAGTAAAATAAACTTAAGCCCATTTAAAGGTGGAATGTCTACATTAGCAGAATAAATAGTGTGTGTTGGATATGGACATAGGCCAAAAAGTGCAGGCTTTGCAGACGTTTACATTACAGTTACCCTGCACAGGTTCCAAATGGTTGCCTTAAATCTAGGGACATGATTTTTTAGAGATTTAGAAAATGTCTAAAAGAGATTTATTTGGGGTCAAGAGAGTAGCATGGAACTGTTTATTACTTTAAAAAGAAGGGGATGGATTGGGAATCACAGATCTGAAGGATTACTGGAGAGCCTCCCAATTAAAACACTTTGTACACTGGCACTTTAGTCATGACCTGGACAGATGCATAAAGTACAGCTGTATCAGTAAACTAACTTACCATAACTGTAGACATTAAAATGATCACTGCTGCAGTAGCTTTAGCTATATGGGTTATATCCTGCCAAGGAAATAATAGCAGACCAGCATCCAAAGCTTCAGGGCCCATTCCACACTTTCAAACAGTCAGTCAACTCAAGCTGAGTTAACTAAAAAGACTAATTTGGACACCAAGCCCTTTAGAGCTTTCCTGCCACCGAAGAGTAAGCTCCTCTGCAGCTTTTAAGGATAGACAGTCATCTTGTGCTCTTCTTTTGCTGGACAGATAAGTTCCCTTTGGGGGAATAAAAACTATTTTAAAATTTGCTTGTTTAATAACAATTTCCTGTTCGGGAAAGTTATTTTAAAGCTAGGAGTTTGTGTTTCAATGGACTGTCACAAGACATTACTGTACTTTTAAATAAGTCACTCTTTTTTACATCAGTTTAAAAGTTGGGCTGGCAAAGTTTGGGCTGGCAAAGTGTAATTTTTACAATGTTTTATGTGAGAGAAGTGACTTTTTAAAGACTTCAAATTTTTATCGGCTTTTGTGGTTTGTTTTTCCTGAAAAAGAGGTAACATTTTTGGTTTGTCCATGGAACAAACTGTCTGCCACACAACTCTTTAGCCATGATCTAGAGAGATACACAACACTAGGGAGGTAAACACACAAGTTACAGAAGAAAGATATTGATGCTTATTTATGGTGGAACACTACAATTCCTTGGTCTACTATAAGGAAGGTCATAGCAGAAGGGGCCAAAACTGGGTGGATAACATTACGGAGGCAGACACGGAAATTACTTAGGCAAGAGCCTGAGCCATATTTATGGTTTAATACTGTGATCCCTCAGTCTACTATATGGAAGGAGATGGAGGGGCATAACTGGATGGTGTTGGGTGGCAAAATGAAAGTGGTGATAAGCTGCACTGCTCCAACTATGGTAGATGTCACTGGAAAAGGAGGCTGTGAGAATCTAAAATATTAGGTAAAAATACATTTAAATGTCAGAAGTTGGGAATATCTGGAGGAGACTCAAGCATTTACTACCTGGGGTTAATACGGAGAGATTTTGCTTGAGGCAGGTCCCGATTGCACAAAATATAGCGGACTAAGGAAGATTTACAATATTACAAAGAGGGAATTTGCTTGAGTCTAAAAAATGATGTTATGTGGGGAAATTCTGAAGAAAAGTCAGGATACAGAGGTGAACACCAACAGATTGCTATCAAAGTTGCATAGGCCACAGAGGACATAAAAGTAAATTTAAAATGGAAAAAGGCTAGGAAAGAATTAATTTAACTGGGGCTCAGTGGGCTGATGTCTACAGGGATCTGAAAAAAATAAATAAAGTTAAGAAAATTTCAGCTTTGTGCTTGGAGTGCTTGCCCAAGTACTTCTATACTCCCAATAAGTTGCATAAAATGCATTCACAAGGACCAAGCAGTTCTTGAAGTTATCAAATGAAGGAGACAGAAGACTGGATTACACATCTTTTCCTGCCCAATGCTGGGGAAATCACATTATCCTCTACAAAATATAGTCTCTCAACTGTGGCTGGGGAAAGGGATAATTACCACATTAATTTTCTTTTTGGGACTATCTCGAAGAGTGGGTTAGACTATCAATGACAAAATTATATTGGGTACACTGATGTTAGCTGGTAAAAAGAAAACTAGGAAATGGAAAAGGCCAGCCCCACCAAAGAATGACCTAATGAACTTGATGCAAAACACAACTCAGAAGTGGTTACAGTTGGCCGGACATAATAGACATATCATAAAAAAAACAAACAGGACAAGTGGAAGAGATACAGGAGGAGGAGTAATGCCACTTAGAAATAGTACCATTTATATTATGACTTTGACAACAAGGTAACCAAGATTGTCTGATTCAGAGGGAGGGTAAAGAATCATGACATGCTTTAGGTTCGACTGCTTTGGGTTTGCAGCTTTTTTTGATTACTGTGCCCACTAGTGATTGATGTTACTTCAAATGAAAGGTAAATGAATGTATAAAGAAAAAAAAAAGGGAATGGCTGCTTCTGGGCCAAGTCCAGATGTATAAGAGATGTGATAAAAATGCTGTATAGATCACGGTCCAAATCTGGCTTCCTGGAACTTGATGGAGCTCCAGAATCGGACAGCCTACTTGACATTTTGCATGGAAATCTAAGGAAGCAGAAATATTAACATCTATTCATCCTTGGTCAACTAAAAATAGATGACGTTCTAGTGCAGCTACTCCACTCTTAGCTTTCTGACTTTTTTCCTGGTTTTGACACGCACACTGGTGACCCCTCCCTTACATTATGAGTTGACTTTCCATTGTCAATGACAGCATTAATACCTGTGTCAACCTTGGCCTAATAGTTGGCATGCTCATAGCTCTCGAACATCCAGATTTCTGTAGAATTTCTAGATTTGTGCCTCATACTTTTTGGCATGTTACTCATAAAATGTGTGTTCATCTGCCACTTGTTGAGGCCTGAAGTCATTAAATAATTCTAGACATTTCAGCTTAAGCTTTCGTATCCTATAAAAATACATAGGTTCATAGGTTCATAGGTTAGTACTAGGCTATCAGCCCTAGGGCCTATACAAGCCTAGCCATAACAATTCCCTGAATATTTCTTCCCACATTATTTACTTTCCTGGACCCCTGTCTAGCAGGGCAACTGACGTGATCCCTGGGGTGAATTTCCTTTCTCCCATCCAATTGTCAAGGTTCCTCTTGAAGAGGTCCAAAGAGGCACTCTGCTTGACATGTATGGGCAATCTATTCCAGAGTCTGGGGAGTCTCTGGGTCAGGAACCTATCCCTCCAACATGTTTTGTTTATTGTGATGACAAGGTTTAGATCCCTTTACTAGTGTAAAACCTGTAATTCCATCAAGTTTCTAATATTGTAAGAGCAGATAGGGGTCCGAATGGAGATACAAGTCAGCAAGCAAAGGAGAGTGGTATTAATTCATCCTCACGTCTTGGTGAGTACCTTCACAAGGTGGACCCTGTTTTTCACAAAATCTTACCAAGACGACACAGATATTTAGACTGTATTTTAAGTAGCATATATCATGGACAGAAGTAGGTTAAAATTAAAAAAAAAGAGAGCTGGGTGCACAAGACCCAGGATAAAAGAAGTGCTTAATCCTGGCAGGCGCACTGGTTCTAGAACTGGAAAAAAAATAACAGTATAGAATCCTGAAAATACGGAAACATTCCTACAATGGGGATAGACCAGGCCCAAGGGGAGGATGGCTCCCTATTGTAGAAAGAAGTAGCAGTCCACAAAAATCACAAAAACTAATAGGCCAAAAAAGAGCCATAAAGATGACAGAGTGGACTACTGAGGATAAGAAAGAAATTCTGTATTGTTACTATTACGCAAAAAGTCCAGAATTGCCAGATAAAATATACACAAAAAGATCAACAGAGAAATTAAAGGAGAGAAAAATAATTCACAAGAAAAACTGTCAGAAGCCTCAAATAAAAATTTATGTTCATTAATACAACAGATTCATAAAAAACATTATACAGACCAAGAAACTTTGATCTGTTTGGAAAAAGAAGCATCTGAGGAAGTGTGAAAATATAAACAACAAAACCCTACAAATTTTTGAAAAGTATAAAAAAGAAACATGGACATGGGAAAGAGATATGATATGGTACAATGTTTATGCAAAGTCGAAAGCCAAATTAATCAATAGAAAAAGGCAGCCCCAAAGATATTTGAAGGCAAATAGAGGCAAAGGCATCCAGACATGGAAAACTTCACAATAAAGAAAATAATATCACAAAGAGGGAATGTAGAACAGAAGATAAGTAAAGAAGAAGTAAAACAAAAATAGAAGCTGAGGTTATGGAATGCCTGCGAAGTGAAGGATTTGGTGTAGAAGGTCTAACACAGGTTAGATCACAGCATGATGCCATGAATCCCCAAAGCAAGGAGAAACAAGATCAGGAGACATTTGAAGAAATATAGACATAGGAAAGAAAAAGAGATTTAATACGGTGTAATATTTATAGAAAGGAGAAAGCTAAACTAATCAATACAATAAGAGCAGCAGCAAAGATATTTGAAGAGAAATACAGGCAATGGAATCTGGACATGGAAAACTTTACAATACAAAACATAAGACAAAGAGCAAAAATAGAAAAGAAGATTAGCAATGGAGAATTTAAAGAAATATAATCTGAGGTTATGGAGTACCTGCAAAGTGAAGGATTCAGTGTAGAAAATCTAACTCAGAAAGCACCACAACAGGATACAGCAACAGTCATCCAAATTAAGAAGAAACCAGTGGAATGGGAAACAACTGGTCAGCTGCCATATGAATATATTTTGGAGTCTTCCACTGGAAACCAGTATCAACATTCACTTGAAGCTGGAAAGCGAGGGAGGGAACAGGAAACTGTGGCAACTCTGGAACAGTCAATGTTGAGGAGTGATAGGCCAGTGAGTCCCCATATGACAGAGCAACGGATGACACAGGATGAACTGAAGAGAATTTGCTACAGAAAGAAGTCTGGTAAAACAAATGAACACAGTAATTAGGACTGTCCTTAGAGATTCATGTGATATAACAAGTAAAAAAGAAGTTATGTACTCAGCATAACGTTCCATCTGAGTAGTTGTACTTCATTTGTCTTCAACCTGTGGGTATTTGGATCTGAATCGGATCCAAGACGGCCGTATCACTAGCATCTAATCTGAGCTCCAAGTTCCTCCCCTTACCCATAATTCTCCCATCTCCTTCCTTCCCTCAGATTGAATTTGCTGCTCAAGAAACAAACCCAACCCAACCAGACTTTACCACTAATAGCTCCCCAGAATTAAGCCAAGTATAACCAGGAATGGCACTAAAGTGCTCCTCTCCTATATACGAGGTTAGAACAATAGTGACAAGGTCAGGAGGAAGGGGGATGGCTGAAGACAAATGAAGTACAACTACTCAGATGGAATGTTACGGTGAGTACATAACTTCTTTATCTGAAGTAGTTGACTTAATTTGGTCTTCAACTTGTGGGACAGAGTCCTCAGCTACCAACACATGGGTGGCTCTCATGAAAGGATATTCCGGAGTGCCGCAAAGCCAAAGGATGCCCTAACTCCTGGATACAATGTCCAATTTGTAATGAGATATGAAGATATGAGATGAGGACCAAGTAGCTGCAGAACAAATTTCATCCAGTGACACCCTAGATCAAAAAGCCAATAAGGTGGCCATGGACCTAGTGGAGTGAGCTCTCACCTGACATGGGGGGGGGGGGTGCCTCTATCAGAATACGCTCAAATGATACATTGGGAAATCCAGCGAGCAATGGTCACTTTAGAAATTGGCTTGCCCAGAAATGGTTTAGAATAGGAGACAAACAACTGATCAGATCTGTGAAAGGATTTTGTTCTGTGTAAATAAAACCTCAGTTGCCTATGTACATCCAACAAGTGTAACTTGTATTCACCCCTATTTTGGAAATTTGGAAAGAACACAGGAAGACTGACAGTTTGATATTGGTTTCCGAAGCCACCTTGGGAAGAAAGGAAGGATTAGTGTGCAGGGAAACCCTGTCCTTATGAAAAGCCATGTAAGGAACTTTAATGGACAATGCTTCAAGTTCTGATACTCTCCTAGCAGAAGTGATAGCTACCAAAAAGGCAGTTTTCCAAGACAGTAATTGTAAGTCTATTGATGCTGTGGGCTCAAAGGGAAGAAAGACTAGAGCCTGAAGTACAAAGGTGAGGTGCATTGGAGGTGTAGGATCTTTCACCGGGGGGGGGGGGGTCTTAAAAGAAAGATATCTTTAAGGAAGGTCTTGCAAAGTCTGGAAAAAGTTAGGGAAGCCATGATTTCCCCCACATAGAAGTCAGAGATGGCAGCCTGTTGGCCTTTAACGGTAGAGGAACTAGCGCCTTGGTGAAAGATACCTGCTAGAAATTTCAAAACAGAAGAAACTGGAGCCGTAAACGGATCTAGGTCCTATTGAGAGGCCCATAAAGAAAACCAATTCCACTTGCTATGAAATATTTTTCTGGTAGAAGACTTGTGAGCTGCCATCAAAATGGTTTTAACCAGAGAGGATAAACTGGGAGTCCTAATCATTAATGGAACTGCAGCAGCCAAGCGGTGAGTTTTCAGACTGTCCAGGTCTGGGTGAGGAATCCCTGAGGGATGTGAAATGAGATCCAGAAATGGATCCAATATCCATGGTGGAACTGCCAGATGAGACCAAAGGGAGGGGAGCCAGACTTGTCGAGGCCAGAATGGGGACAATGAGGATTAATGTGCTCCCCAACCTGTGAGCTTTCTGAAGAAACTTCGGAATGAAAGGTAACGGGGGGTAAGCATAAAGAAGACCAGGAGGCCAAGCATGAACCAGTGCATCTCTGGGGCCTTCCCCTTGAGGGGAGTTCAGAGTGAAGAACTTGCTGCATTTTACGTTGTAAGGAGATGCGAAGAGATCGCAGCAAGGCTGACCCCACTTGAAAAAGATCTGTTCCGCTACTGAAAGATTCAGAGACCACTCGTAAGGCATCAGAATAGTCCTGCTGAGCCTGCCCGCCAGAATGCTGGACCTTCCTGGAATGTGCGTTGCCACCAGAAAGTGACTGGTGGAAATCTCCCATTCCCACACTCTCATGGCTTCGCAACAAAGGGGGTAACATCTGGTTCCACCCCATCTGTTGATATACCAGACTACTGACATGTTGTCTGACTGAATAGCAATAGTCCCTAGAGGAAGATGGGCATGAAGGGCCTGCAGCGCTAGAAGAAACGCCCTCATCTCCAAGACGTTATGCAAATTGGTCATGGAAGGGGACCACATACCTTGGACAGTTTTTCCCGAGCAATGCCCCACCCACCCTAGCTGGAAAGCATCCGTGGTCACTGTGGTTGTGGGAAAGTTTGGAACAAAGGGACGTCCCTTGACAAGGTCCGGGGAGAGAATCCACCAATGAAGAGAGTCTCTGCAAGCCCGGGAAAGCCAAACTGGATGGGACAAAGGCAGGTCTAGTAGAGACCATTGAACTGCTAGTGTCCACTGGAGAACTCGCATACAAAGTCGTGCAAAGGGTAGAATATTGATTGGGGCTGCTATGGAACCCAAAGCCCACAGAACCTGTACAATGTAAGAAACATGAAGTCTTAAATTGTGTACCTCTTCTGGAATGAGGTAAACCTCCATTTGTATGGTGTTTAACTGAGCTCCTATAAAGTCTAGTGTTAGAATGGAGTCAGTGATGATTTGCTGAGGGTCATAGTAATGCCCAGACTGTTCGCTAATACCAGCAAATGGTCTCTGGCTTGGCACAGTAGACGCTTGGTGGGAAAAGCAAAGAGCCAATCGTCCAGGAAAGGAAAAACCTGAATTTCCTGAAGCCTTAGGTGAGCTGCTACTACCACCATCACTTTAATAAACACCATCGGGGCTGTGGTGATACCAAAGGGAAGGGCCTTGAACTGATAATGATTGGTCCCAAGAAAGAAGCAGAGAAACCTGCGGGAGCACCTGTTCATTTTGATATGACAGTACATGTCCTGGAGGTTAATTGAGCACAACCCATCTTTTTCCTGCAGGTAGGGCAGTATCGACTGAAGGGCGACCGTCCGTAATTTTTTCCTTGGCTGGTGGGAAAGATCCAGACTGGGTCTTAGGTCCCAGTCTTCTTTGGCACTAAAAAGAACCTGAAATAAATGCCCAATCTGGATTGGTCTGGGGGGACAGTTTGGATGACTAGTTTTCTTAGCAGCTTGTCTATTTCCAGTGCTGCTACCTCCCTTTTGCACGGGTGGAACATGTGGGAGGAGTGGCTCTATAAATGGGATGCAATAACCTCTGGATATGATTTGCAACATCCATCGGTCTGTTGTTACAGATCCTCACTCAGTTGGGTGTAGTGAGAGGCGATCCCAGACTGTTGCCAGAGATGAGCAGTCGTGCAGCCCCTCAGGGCTGCTGCATGGGCCTGCCCGAGAATAGTCCTAGAGACCCGAAATTTCTTGGACCCCTTCCGCTTCTGGGATGGTGTCTATCATAACCTCCTCTGCCTCTGGGGGAAGATGAGTCCCGAGTGTCCTGGGAGAATTGATATTTCTGGAACCACATCATCTTTGTCCCTCGCGGATTCCTAGAGAAGGATCTTTGGGGGCAGATGACGGCAGACAGCGTCTTCCCGTCCTTCTCACTCTGGACCACTGTTTCACACACAGTCTTCCCAAACAAGGAAGAACCATCATAGGGGCATTAGCAAAGGATGCCTTGAAGAATTCCAAGAATTGACACAGCCGCAGCCAGGCATGATGCCTCATGGCAATACCAGACCTGGCCACCCTAGTGGCTCCCTCCGTGGCATGGGAAAGGAGGCGCATGGACATACTGGCTACTGCCTTTACAGTGGCTATTCATGCGGAGAATGTCTTCTTGCCCTCCACAGACATGGACTCCAAGGGCAACTCAGCGACTTCGTTAACCAGATCATGCTGCAGTCGAATGACATGTGCCATATAGTTCAGAGTCCTTATGGTAAAGGTTGCTGAAGCATACACCGGCTTTGCCAAATGGTCCATAGACCTCGACTCCCAGTCAGGAGGATGGACCATAGAGCTCTCCTGTGTGAGCTCTTTCTTTTTGATGGCTGCCACCATCATAGCATCTACTAGGGACCTCTTACTCCAGCTAGTCCTGTCTGGTGGGGGGCTGAGTATTTTATCTGGATGCTTTGGAATAGGCTCCATGGTGTCCAGTTCCTTCCATGCCCAAGATGTTATTAGGTCCACAAGTGGGTCCATGGGAGGGGACACCCAGGAGGTAGAGGAGTCCATGCCGAATGCTTCTAGGAACACTGACTCGTCTGGGGTTGGTTTTTAGACGAACCACCCTCCCCTTTGGCGAAGGAGTTCTATTCGGGGGGGGGGTGACCTGGGGGAACCTTCCCATTCCACCAAATTGGTGTCATCCGTGTGGGACTCTGGAGAGGAGTCCAGGTGCCTCCTTTTGCACATCCGCTTGTGAGGAGCCTCCTCAGTGTGACTCTCTGTGGGGAACTCGCAAACTTCTTGCTGCTCTCGAATGGGAGCTCCCTAAGGCACAGCGAGTATGGGCTATCCATGAGAGGACAGGAAGGTCTGGGCTGAACCCAGAGCCGAGGGAGTCAGGGCGGAGTCCAAGGACGAGATGGTCAGGGGTCTTGATGCACTGGAGAGAACCCTCTCTACCATGTGAAATGCCAAGGGGAAACACCCTTCCTAGGAAACAAACAAGGAAGCCGCTCCCCTCGGATCTGATGGGGAAGTCAGAGCAGAGACTGCAGGAGCAGAGATATTGAGGGAGAGACTGTGCTCCAAAAGGCTCAGAGCCAACAGTGGCCCCTCGGATCCAACACCCAGGCTACAGCTCTGAGAGCTTGGATCTGACCAAGTCGGACCAGACAGACTCAAGGCAATGGCCAGCATCGAGGTACAAGGTGCCATTGGCACAGACCCCCCCAACCCAGAAGGTTCTCGAATCCAAAGACTCCAAAACCAACGGTTGGATCGGGGAATGAGTTATGGGGGTGAAGAAGAGCTGTGAGCTCTCCACTCCAGATGGAAAGGGGACTGGCAAGACTCCCATCTGGATCTGGGTGCAGATAAACTTCCGCATCATCCTGCCCATCTCTGCCTCACTAAAACTATGGGTCGACCCTTGATGAAGAAGCCACCGAAACCAGCCAGGAGTGCCAATGGGGGGAACCTCTAAATGGGGGCCCTAGATACCTCTGGCTCCGGAGACAACCTGGGCGATCGGAGCTGAGGGGTACTGGGCCTAGGAGGGATCTTAGATTTGGCAAGATGACTCCACCAGAGCCAACTTCCTAGATTTTTCCTTTTTTTGTTTTTCACCTTCCCCAGACTTCATGGCAGGAGTTTTAGAGTCCCAGAGCCTGGGAAGGAGAAGAAGCAGAAGCGGCCGAAGTGGAGGCCACTGAAGCTGCGGTTATGGGGACTGCCATCCCCAAAGAAGGGAGCTGGCATTTTATCACCAGCTTAGCCCTCCTGTCCTTAAGGGCCCGTGGGTTAAAACCCGCACAAATCGGACAGGAGGTAAGCAAACAGGCCGTGCCCAAACACACTATGCACAGTGTGCGGCCATCGGCTGGGGAGAGCTTATGGCCACACCCTGTGGATTTCCTAAATACTGGCTTGGGGGTCTCAGCCATATTAGGAATAATAATTACCACAATCAGCACACACACACACACACACACACACACACACACACACACACACACACACACACACACACACACTAAAAGGAGAGGGGGGGGGGAGAGACCAAAGGGAAACTATACTAACTACAACTACTTTTTTTTTTTTTTTTTTGTATATCCGATGGACTAACACAGTAGGGGAGGTAAAAAGAAGAGGCTGGGAAAGAAAAATTACCCTAAAATGCCCCCCCAAAAAAACAGTCACTTACCCAAAACACAGCCTGCAGCTCTGCACCATGATGCATATTTTTTCAAAGGCAAACAAGATCTGAGGGAAGGAAGGAGACAGGGGAGCATTATGAGTAAGGGGAAGAGCTTGGATAAGGGAAGGAGCTTGGAGCTCAGATCAGATGCTAGTGATGTGGCCGTCTCGGACCCGATTCGGTTCTGAATACCCAAAGGTTGAAGACCAAATGAAGTCAACTACTTCAGATCACGATATATTACTGTAAAGATAAATTAATAACAGATAAAATTCTACTACAAGAACACAGGGTAGTAATGGAAAGGAAGGGGAGAAAGTGAATACCATCATGAAGTATCAAACAGAAAAAACTATAAAGCAGTTAAGACAAGAAGCGTCACTGTTAGAGGAGTACAGAAGAGGGAACAGATCATCAAGCAGAAGTGATAAAAGCAATGGGCAATATAATAATGGATCAGGATCCATCATGCACGATCGCAAATAATAAACTAAAAATATCAGCACAGGCAGACAAACTTAGAAAATACACATATAAATATAAATGAAAAGTACAAAACAAGCAATTTACTGATGACCCAAATGTTTTATAGAGAATTGGGAAACAATGTAAAAGGAATTGAAAGACCACCCAAAAAAGAAACCATAGATACATTTTGGAGAAATATTAATGAAGATCCTGTGGAACATAATGAAGATGCTAAATGGATAGAAGTAAAAGTATAAGAAGTTGAAAGATACAGGATATGAAATGGGATGAAGTAATAGCCAGAGAGATTGAAACAAAGTTAAGAAAAGCCTCTAATTGGAAAACACCAGGCCCAAATGCAGTACCTAACTTCTGGTTAAATGTATTAACATCTTTGCATGAAGATTTAACCATGAGTAAGAACTATTTATATGCACACCCTAAACAGACAACAACCTGGCTAACAGGAAAAACAATGCTCATACTTAAGAGTGGACCTGCAAGCTACCCTAAATATTATAGGTGAATAACTTACCTTCCAACCAAGTATAAACTATAAACCGGAATTGATACAGACAGAGTTTATAGTCATTTAGAAGAAAATTCAATTATGGCAATAGAACAAAAAGGTAACAAAAGAAAGTCATATGGAACAAAGGATCATCTGTTGCTAAATAAAGTCATAATGGAGAACTGTAAAATGGGGAAGAATCTAAGAATGGGATGGACTGACTGCAAAAAAAGAACATTTGATAGTATCCCACATTCATGGATAAAAATGCTTACAAATGTATAAGATGCATCCTACACTGGTCAACTGCTTTACAGTGACTATGAAACTGTGGCAGACCACTTTGCAATTAAGCCATGATAAAGGACAAATTATTATTCCAGGGATAAAAATCCAAAGAGGGATATTCCAGGGTGACTCCCTATCACCTCTGCAATTCTGTCTTGCCCTTAACCCATTAAGCTGTCTACTTTACACATTAGGCCATGGCTATAATTTACCTCCTAGAAAACAACGAAGTGTAAAGACATCTCATCTTCTCTTTGTCAATGATTTAAAACTGTACAGCTCATTAGAGGAGGAACTGAAAGCACAACCGCAAGTAGTCAAAACTTTTTCAGATTATATAAGAATGTCATTTGGTCTTGAAAAGTGTGCAAAAGCAGCATTTAAAGCAGAAAAACTGCAGCGTCAAGAAAAAGATCAATTTGAGACAATAATGTGATATAAAAGAACTTGAGCAAGAGGGAGTGCATAAATATTTGGGAATTGATGAAGGATCAACAATAAAACAAGAACAAGTGCAAATAAAACTTAGTAAGGAATACTTTTAGAAGACTTGAATTAATCCTGAAAACAGCACTGACATCTAGGAACAAAATTCAAGCTATAAACCAATTTGTTCTTCCTGTCTTAACTTACAGTTCTAGAGCGACTGACACCCCCCCAAAATGTGTCATCAGTGCATACCAAGATTATATAGTCCCCATTTCAAAGGAGGGATGGGCCTCCTTGAAATTGATTACATGTACAGATCTGCAATCGTTGCACTGCACACATACTTGCTGACCTCACAGGACACAAATGTAGTGAAAGTTTTGAAACATGAGGAGAATAAATCTAAGAGGATTTCCCTGCTTTGTCTAGCAGAAGCATATCAACATCAAGCAGGAATGGAACTCAAACCAGAAGTAGATAAAAATTAGGCGGCAACTGAATGTGCCAAAAAAAGAAAAGAAAGAATATAATGTGAAGGATCAGATGAGAAGACAAGAAATGTGGAAAATGCATAAAAATATAGTTGTTAAGTATAGAAAGCTTCTGGAAGAACCTCATGTTGATCAGGATCGAATGCAGGAATGGTTAAAGAGAGGCAAATTCAAACCAAAAGATGAAAGGCTAATATTGGTGGCCCAAGATAGTGTCCTACACACATGTTGGTTTACAAAGTCCAATGAACACGTGGGAGAAACAGACAAATGTAGGTCTTGTAAAACAGAATAGGAAACTGTCACACACCTTGTTGCTGCATGTGACATACTAATGGCAGAAGAACTGTATACTAAAAGGCATATTAATGTGGCAAATACTGTTGCTCTGGAGATTGTGTCTGGGGATTGTGAAAACATTAAGGTACTGAAGTAGCTGAAAAACACTGAAAACATGAGCTACACAACGTCATAAAAAATAATGAATTCTGCATCAAATGGGATCACCCATTGCCAACAGTTCAAAAGATACATGCGAGAAAACCAGATATAGTGATCCATGAAAAGAAGACAGAAGTAGCATTGATCACTGAAATTGCTACACCCAGTGACTACAGTGTCTTGTGTACAGAGAGAGACACAGTCGTAATATCAGGATTTGCAGGCAGAAACGAGAGCAATGTGGAAGAAAGATACCCTAACAGTTCCAATAGTAGTAGGAGCAATGGGTCTTAGCAAATCTACAATAGTATTTACATATGTTATCAACACATGTGACTCCATACGAACTGCAGAAGGATTCATTACTAGGCACATTACAGTTGCTGCGAAGAGCACTTTTGGCTGACATCAAAAACTGAAACACTAATTTCATGAACTTTAATCGTACTTTGACTTCGGAATGAGGTCCAATCCTGTCATGGTAACAGAAACCCAAAAGACTTGGACAAATAAAAAAAAAAATAAATAAATCACAGCAGTATTTAAAATCTGTCCCTGATTTTTAGCCTTTATCTCTCCAGATTTCTTGACTTAAGAGATTGAGAGGCATGGTTTTACTCCCTGTGGTCACCTCTGTGGTTCAGGAGAAGTGAATCACCCGTACTCAGGCACCTGAGGGGAATATTATCCTCATATTCTTTGAAGTTAACCTTTCATTTTTTAGTGGCAGCAACTACAGTCTCAAGAATCCAAAGTAGAGAACTTGGAAAAGTACAGTTTTGTACCTACCATAAATGTAGATGTCCGAGAGGTATGCATCTGCAGTCCTTACAAATGGGTTGTCCTGGCCTCAGGCAGCCCTTCGGTCGGCCGGATTCCAAAGTCTGGGTCTGGCCTCGGCTGATGTCGCACTTCACCCAACGTCATAGCTGCAGTTCAGCGGGTATAAAGGCATCAGCCGACACCATTTTCCTCAGTGTTTCTTGCCCCAGATGCCAGGTGCCCTCTAGGAAGGCTAAATTTGGATAAATGCAAATGTTTCCAAACAATAGAGAGCAAATAGAAATAAGCATGTATATACATATATACAAACAAATACACCATAATAGATTCCCCCAGCTAGCTACAAGATGGGCAAATACCCTAGGAGTACCACAGAGGGGAAGGAGGGTGGGTAATCCTGACTGCAGATGCATACCTCTCTGACATCTACATTTATGGTAGGTACAAAACTGTACTATGTCCTTCAAGGATGCATCTGCAGTCCTTACAAATGGGTAGAATACCATAGCCAAACTGGTGGAGGAGGCACTAAGGAGGCACTAAGAGTTTATGGTGTAGTTAAGATCCCTTGCAAAACAGCAGTGGCAAAACCTGCTCGGGATCTGGAGTATAAAGGCAGATTATAATGCTTGGCAAATGTATGCACGGAGCTCCAAGTAGCAGCCTCTAAAATGTCTTTGGTAGCCACTCCTCGTAAGAAAGCTGTAGTAGTGGCTGTAGCCCTTGTGGAATGAGGTCTGATGTTTTCTGGAGTTGCCTTTCCATGAAAAGAGTAACAAAATCTAATGCAATTTCCTATCCATTTTGAGATTGTTTGTTTTGAAATTGCTTTTCCTTCCATTCCTGTGGCATATGCTACCAGAAGCTGGTCAGTTTTTCTATAGTTCTTGGTTCTGTCCAGGTAGTAGCGCAATTGTCTGTGTACATCCAAGGTATGCAGCAATCTTTCCCCCCTGTTCTGTGGATTGGGGAAGAATGTTGGTAGGTGTATTGCTTGGTTTAAATATACTCTGAAGACCACTTTTGGCATAAAGGTAGGATTAGTTCTCATGGACACTCTATCCTGATGGAAGATAAGGAAGGGCTGTACTGCCATTAATGCCTGTAATTCAGAAACCCTTCTAGCTGAAGTGATTGCAAGCAGGAATGCAGTCTTCCAAGATAAGTACTGTAATTCTGCTGTTGCTGCTGGTTCAAAAGGGGGGAGTGTTAACTTTTCTAACACAAAGTTCAAGTCCCATGTAGGCAATGGTGGTTTCCTTTGTGGTTTTACATTTTTAATTCCTCTGAGAAACTGTCTGAGTAGAGGTTGAGAAAAGACTGGAGGATCCATGTTGTATTCTGCTGAAATTGCTGATGCATGAATCTTAATGGAGGAGTAAGACAGCCCATTGTGGAAAAGCTCTGCTAAATATTCCAGGATGTTAGCTATGTTTGCCAATGATGCATCTACTCCTTTTGTTGCACTCCAAATGAGATATCTTTTCCATTTTGCTGAATAAGTTTTTCTTGTTGAGGGTCTGCGAGCCTCCAAGATAATGTCTTTAACCCTTTGAGATAAATCTGCGTTATTTTGCCTTATGCAATGTTCCAGGCAGCCAGCTGCAGTGTTTTCAGGTTTGGATGCAGGGTTTTGAAGTTGTTCTGTGTTAACAGTAAGGGAACTAGGGGCAGAGGCCATATTTGTTCCCGAGACATGCTCCTCAGTAATGGGTACCAATGCTGCCTCGGCCAGTCTGGAGCTATCAGGATGATCCTTGGACGGTCTTCTTTGATCTTCAATAGCACCTTGTGCATCAAAGGAAGAGGTGGGAATGCATATGCTGTCAGGTTTTTCCAACTGAAAGATAGGGAGTCCACCTTCCAAGCAAGTGGGTGGTATGCCCTCGTGCAGTATTTTTTCAATTGGTGGTTGTGTGGGGATGCGAATAAGTCTATTTCTGGTAGTCCCCATTTCTCTGTAATGGATTTGAAGATGTCTGGATGTAACATCCATTCGTGGGCATCTGTGGTAGTTCTGCTTAGGATGTCTGCTAGTATATTTTCTTTTCCTGGTACAAATATTGCTTGTAACTGTGTGTTGAAGCTCAGGGCCACATTCCAGAGGTCCATTGCCATCCGGCATAGAGGGTATGAATGTGTGCCTCCCTGTTTGTTGATGTACCACATAACTGTGGTGTTGTCCGTCCTTATCAGCAATTGACCCTGTCGAAGAAATGGTCTGAATGTCTGAATTGCCAGTTTTACTGCCAGCATCTCCTTTTGATTTATGTGTAGGTTTAGCTGGTCTTGAGTCCATAAGCTTTGTATGCACTTGTCCAGCATGTGTGCCCCCCAACCGAGGTCTGAGGCGTCCGTTGTGATAATCTGGCTTGGTTGAGTGCTGTGGAAGGGCAGCCCTTTGTTCGATTGACAGGCCTGAGCCCACCATTGGAATTCTTGCTTCAGGCATGGAATTATTGGAATTTGGGTTTCTAGGCTGTGCTTGTGCTGAGACCATGAATTCCTTAGGTACCATTGTAACTTTCTCATATGTAGTCTGGCATGTGGAATCAATATTATGCAGGATGCCATGTAACCCAGGGCTTGCAGGACTTTCCTTGCTGTTAGCTGGTTCTTCTTTGCTAATGCCCTGAAATAGAGAGGAAGGTGCTTCTGTTTTTCTGCTGTGAGGGATGCCATTTGATTTGATGTGTCCAGCTCTGCACCCAAGAAAGTTATCCTTTGGGATGGTATCAGCCTTGACTTTTTTATATTGACTGTGTATCCCAGGGCTTGCAGTAGATGAATGACCTTTTTCAAATCTCTTTCTAATTTGTTTTTGTTGTCCGCTTGTAACAGGCAGTCGTCCAGGTAAGGGTAAATTTGAATTCCCTGAAGCCTGCAATGAGCAATTACTGATGCCAGGCATTTCGTGAATACTCTGGGCACAGTAGATAAGCCAAAGGGCAATGCTGAGAATTGATAATGCTCTGATCCTGCAAGAAATCTGAGGTATCTTCTACAATTTGGTCGTATGGGGACGTGCAGGTATGCCTCCTTGAGATCTAGAGTTACCAGCCAAGACTCCTTGCCCAGCATGGGAAGAAGCTGCTGTAGGGTCAGCATTTTGAATTTTGGAACTATGAGATATGTGTTTAGAGCGGACAGGTCGAGAATAGGCCTCCATTGGTTTTCTTTTCTTGGCACCAGGAAAAGTCTGGAGTAAAATCCTTGCCCTTGTTCCATAGACGGTACCCTTTCTATAGCTCTCATCCTTAGTAAGTGGTGTATTTGTTCTAGAGCTTTTGTCTTCTGATTTGGAGGTAGGTTTGGCATTCCTCTCTTCCTTGGTAGAGTATGGAAGTGAAACCTGTAACCTTGGTCTATTGTCTGTAAAATCCATTTGTCTCCTGTGATGTGATGCCAGTTTACTGAAAATAAGGCTAGTTTTCCGCTTAAGGGTGCTTCTAGTTGTTCCCTGGTAGGCGGTCTCAGAGCCAAGTCACTGTGATTGTCCTGTGGAAGTGGTGGTGGCTGGATCTGTGGCAGTACTTCGCTGGTTGTTAGGCTGCCACTGACGTCCCCTGTAGGCACCTCTGGATTGACCCCCTGCCTCTTGGGCACCTATTCCTGCCTCTCTGAGCTCTGAAGGTGTCTGGAAAGGACCAATTCTTGGAAGGCCAGTTCCTACTAAACCTTGGAGGCTGGACCTGTAAGAAATCCTTGACTGTCTGGACAGATTTTGCTTTCTCTTCCACCTTCTTCAGCACCTGCTGTGCAGGGGAGCCAAACAAATTGAGCTTATCCATGGGAGCATCTAGGAGCTTTGATTTAACATGGTCTGGTAAGGACTGCTCTTTTAACCATGCATGCCTTCTGATCACTGTACCAGTCATAGCTGATCTAAAGGAAGCCTCCAGTGCATCATAGCCGCATTTTAAAGAATGATTACTGACCTGCTGAATGTTATGTACCATTTCCTGAACAGATTTTTGTCTAATGGTTCAGACGAGGACAGTTTTTTAGTTAACTGATCTAACATAAATTCCTGATACTGAATCATGTGGAATTGACAGTTCAAGGCCCTAGCCGAAAGAGTAGCAGAAGTGTAAACTTTTTTACCCCATCTCTCTAAGGCCCTAGATTCCCTTTCAGAGGGGAGGGGGTTTTTGGCAGAGGTAGCTGCTACAGCCTTGGGTCCCTGGGAGATAGTTTCAGGATCTGCAAAAGGAGCCTTATACAAATGATAATGTGTGTCCGGAACCCTGTAGTACCTGTCGGGCTTAGCAGGGGCCGGAGGAAGAGAATCAGGAGCAGTACAAGCATCATTAAATGCATCATCCACAACAGAGAGTACTGGAGGAATGGCTAAAGGCCTATGCTGTGGCAAATGCAAAAAGGTCCTAAGCCTTTTCCTAGAGTCTGAAAAATCCTGGCCCTGCCATTGAAATTGTTCTCTCATAGCATGCAAGGTTTCCCCAAAAGAAAATTCCTCAGGCGGATAGGCAGAAGGAATGGAGTCTTCTGCATCAGAGTCCTCATAAGGAGAATAAGGGCCCTCTGGAGGGTTTGTATTATCTGAATCATCAGAGGAGTAATCTGAAGAAACTGGCTCAGGGGGCTCTGCTCTAGGCCTCTTCTCTGGAGGTGGGTGAGAGGCCCTGTCAGGGTGAGGTTGGGATCCCCGGATCAAAGAAATGAGATCCTCTGCTAGACTAAGCATTTGAGAACTAGAGCTAGGCCTGTGAGAGGGGGTCTTAGCAGGCACAGTTTTGGTAGATTTTGCTGCTTTAGCCCTGGCAAAAGCCTTAATCGACATGGATGCAGGGGGCCTAGCAGCTCCACGTGCAGGAGTAGATATATCTAAAGGTATAGTATCAGATAAATCCTGTGAACCTGCAAGAGCAGGTGGGATTTCAGTAGCAGATTCAGCCATGCTGGATGAGGCCTCGGTAGGAGGCAAGCTTTCGGCCGAAGGAAGAACCGTGGACTCGGTTTCAGCGAAACCGAGACACTCGCGGTTGACTTAACAGCGGTTTCGGCCAAAACCGCGGACCGCGAGTGTTGGTCCTTTTCCTTGCGCTTTTTTGTTAATTGTGAAGTCGGAGTTTCCGACGGCATATTGTAAGCAAAAGCGGAGCCAAAAAACTCCTCAGCAAATTCCGACCGACGTCTAAGCGTCGGTCGGTTGAAAGAAGCACAGGCTAGACAAGCTGCTACGTCGTGGTCTGGGCCTAAACAAGGTAGGCAATAAGAGTGGAAATCTTTATGAGGTATTTGTTTCCCACAAGTTAAACAGTTATTCACTTTTTCTGACATCGGCTGAGGCAAGAAAGAGTCCCCAACGGGGTACTTAGCTTTTTAGAAGTCTTCGGTAGTAGTAATCTCTGGTTGTGACCGACCGGCACTTGCGAACAGCTTCTGCTTCGGGCGCCACGCGGCAAGAAAGACTGAGGAAAATGGCGTCGGCTGATGCCTTTATACCCGCTGAACTGCAGCTATGACGTCGGGTGAAGTGCGACATCAGCCGAGGCCAGACCCAGACTTTGGAATCCGGCCGACCGAAGGGCTGCCTGAGGCCAGGACAACCCATTTGTAAGGACTGCAGATGCATCCTTGAAGGACATCCTAACAAGTTACTCATAGGTTGTTGCTCTATGCTTCACCAAGTTTTAAAGTGAACATGATTTAAAGTCTGAGTTCAGTTCCTCGACAATGAACTTTGTGATCACTTTTCCAATGGAGAACCACTACCTGTGAGGTTTCCATTTTCATGCAGGCATTAATTCACTGTGTGTGTGTGTGTGTGTGTGTGTGTGTGTGTGTGTGTGTGTGTGTGTGTGTGTGTGTGTGTGTGTGTGAGGGAGAGAGACAGAGACTCACTCTTTCTCCATTGCTGTTCCACCACAAAGTTATTGGCAGTGGATTGCCCAACTGCAAAATAATGCTTTTGCTGTACATTTTGCTAACCTGAGGCTTCAACTGGTGCATTCTGTTTGAAGCTTCACAGAATGTAGACTCAAGGAAACAAAGGAAATGCATCACAGGTATGTCATTTTAATTATTAGCTAGCTGAATGTGCGTGGCTTACAAAACAATATTGGTTATCTTGCATCTTGACACTCAAAAAAGCAATCCAACCACTTACCCTTTACAACATCATGTGAGTAAAGAGCATGATGGTGAAAAATCATGGTGCTGATGAGATTTAAATGCACATTTAATCCACATGCATATGTAATGAAAATCATATTTTCCTAAATCTTATTTGAAAGTACGTGACAGCAGCATCCTAGTCAATGTAATCAAGGCAAAAGTCATTTTAGACTCTATAGCAAAAATTGGACTGTTGGCATGTGCAGTGAACAACATGGACAACAATATGTGCTGCTCTAGAAGCTGTAATGAATGCAGCATTTGTAAGGACACTTGATACCTCACATAGCTTCATCCAAACGAGTCCTCATGTAATGTATTTTCTGGTTTTTCAAAAAACTGTTGTAACTACATATCTGTACAGTATGTGAAAACCTACTCTGTAGGATTCAGAACTACCAATGGACAAATGCTTCAGGCAGGAAAGGTTGTGAACCCCATCCGTTAGCACCTGGCTGAACACTCTGGAAAGGCCAGAGGTATATAAAACACACAAAGGAATAAAAGCAACTGAAGCATTACAATCAAATTACAGGCATGCTGTGCTTGTACATGCCTAATTGGTAATGCACTGAACCAGCCTTGAATCTGAGGCGTCTTCTGCATGACTGTCTGATTGGAACATGCATGTATGCCTCTTTTAGGTCTAAAGTCACAAGCCAAGCATTCTTGCCTAGCATGAGCAGAAGCTGCTGCAAAGTCAACATTTTGAATTTTGGAATATCCAGGAATGTGGTCAGAATAGATACGTCCAGTATCGGCCTCCAGGCCTTGCCCTTTCTGGGTACCAATTACAGTCTTGAGTAAAATCCTTGTCCCCGCTCTTGCTATGGTACTTGCTGAATGGCCCCCATGTCCATGAGGGATGGAACTTGTTTTTGTGCCTCTGCCCATTGATTTTTTGGCAGATCTGGCCAGCCATTTGCCTTTGGCAGAGTATGGAAATGGAATTTGCAGCCTTGTGACACTATATTTAGAACCCACTTATCCTGGGTTATAATGTGTCAATTTTGAGCAAAACGTGCTAATTTTCCCCCTAAGGGTGCTGCCAGAAGATAAGTGTTTGGTGCAGGCAGGGGAAAGTCATTGGGACTGCTTTCTGTATGTTTGTGTTTTATCTTCTCCAGCTTTGGAGGTAGAAGCACCCCATTGTTTTGACCTATAAGAACCTTGCGCCTGGGATCTGCCCCTTTGAGGTCTGTCTGACACAGGAAAGGACCAATTTTTTGTAGGCCAGTGTCTATTAAACCTAGGTACTGTACTTGTAAAAAATCTTTGACAGTTTGCATAGATTTAGCTTTGTCTTCCGTTTTAACACCTCTTCTGCCTTAGCACCAAACAAAGTATCATGCTGTAAAGGTGCATCTAGTAACTTAACTTTTAACATGATCAGGCAGATTTTGTTCCTTTAACCAAGCATGCCTCCTAATTACAGAACCCGTAACTGCGGCTCTGCAGGAGGCCTCCAAAGAATCAAAACCACATTGCAAAGTATGCTTTCCAACTTGTTCAGCTGCATGCAATAAATCCTGCATTTCCTTGTTTTCAGCACATTCAGAATTTAACATCATTTTCTGTATAAGCAATCCCATGAGATGTTGCTGATACTTGAGCATATGAAACTGACAGTTCAAGGCCCTTATAGCCAAAGTTGCAGATGTGTAAACCATCTTTCCCCATCTATCCAGTGCCCTTGAATCTCTGTCAGAGGGGGTTGGGTTTTTTGCTGTAGAGGCCTTAACTCCCTTGGGACCCTGTGAAATAGTTTCTGGGTCAGCAGCAGGGTTTTTAAAAAGAAATTTGCGTGAATCAGGAACCCTGTAATACCTGCCAGGCTTAACAGGAGCTGGAGGTAAGGAGTCAGGGGACAAACTAGACTCCGAAAACACATCGTCTACAATGTCTAACACAGGGGCAATGGCTAGAGGCCTGTGCTGTGGTAGTAAAAGGAAATCCATGAGCCTCTTTTTAGATTCTGAAAAATCTTGGCTTTTCCAGTAAAAATGCTCCCTCATGGTATGCAAGGTTTCCCCAAAGGAGTAATCCTCAGGAGGGGATGCTGAAGGTATAGATTCTTCAACATCAGAATCCTCATAGGGAGGGTAAAGAATATCCCTGATCAGAAGAGGAATCAGAAGAAATAGAAACCTGATCTGAAGATTCATAGTCAGTGTCTTGCCTAGGCCTCTTATCAGGAGGGTGATGGGAACCCCTGATCAAGGTAATCAGGTCTTCGGCCATCTTGATAATCTGTTTTTTGGGCATAGAGGCCTGTACACGTGGCTCAAGAGTTTGTTTCTTTGCTTTAGAAGCCGCTTTAGTCTTTGTCTTTGAAGCTGAAGTCATTTTAATGTAAAGATGTTGTGGTCTGAATACACCCTCAGAAGCCGGGACCTGCCCAGCGGCTACCGACCCATCTGAGGGATTAGAGTCCGAGGTTGAGTATCCAGCGGCATGGCAGACTCCACGTGGGAGTCGGTAGTGGCCTGCGGCTCTAAAGTAGTGGGTGTCAGGGGCTGCGAAAGCACCTCACTGAGAACCGGCAAACCGGTGACTAGCTTAGGAGAAGCTTTGTCGTCGGTTTTGGGCAGTTTTTTGTAAACTCCGGTAGTCAGATGGCTATCCAACGACATTTTAGGATAACTAAACTGGCTACCAAAATACTTTAAAGCAAAATTATACCGACGCTTAATAGTGCGTTGGTTAAATCTAGCACAAAACCGACAACCAGAAACGTTGTGATCAGGGCCTAGGCAAGGAATACAGTAAGAATGAAAATCCTTACGCAGTATTTGCTTTCCACAAGTAATACAATTATTAACTTTTTCTGACATTGGTCTGGAGCAAGAAAAAAGTTTCCCCAACGGGGTACTTAGCTTTATTGAAGACTTTGTTTCTGAAACTCAAACACGAAAATTTCAGGAGTTGGCCGACCGGCACTTGTGAACTGCTTCTGCTTCGGGCACCGCATGACAAGAAAGACTGAAGAAAATGACATCGGCTGCTTCTTTTATACCCCTGACGACTTGACGTCGGGGAAGGGGTGACTGCAGCCGATGCAGGACCCAAGACTTTGGAATTCAGGCCAGCTGAGGGCAACCTGCCAGCAGGATTACCCAAATGTAATGACTGCAACAGTGAAACATGAAGAACATCTGAAGCATTACAATCAAATTACAGGCATGCTGTGCTTGTACATGCCAAACATTTTGCTGTGATCATGAGCTACTGCTTGGACACCTATGACAATGCAGTTCACTTCTATGCCCTGCTGCTCTGTAGAACCACATCATCAACATTAATTTGACATATATATTTGTAAAGAAAATTCCCTTACTGTAACAGTTCAACAAGTGTGCCTACTCTAATATATGAAGAAACAGTGTGAAAAAGAGTACCCACATGTTAATGAATTCCACACTAGCTTTGGTATGTCAACATTCCTTGTGTGCACTACACTGCTCATTTATACACTTCAGAGTGAGCAGTGCACATCTAAAACAATGATGTATTCCTTGTAACATTATATCCAACAGTATAAGCTTTACACACTTTCTCTAGGTACACTGCTATGACAAACAGCTGTGGCAAGTAAAGTAGTGTCTGTGACGAGGAACACATATCACACAAAGTTTGGCTAAAAACCAGTTGAGGACTTGTGGTGCTGCGTATACAAATTTTATTCTTAAAAAGTTTAGTGCTTTCAGAATTAAAACCTCCTACAATATCATCATTACACAGCACATTCCATTAAGGAAAAAAAAATCACCACCAATTTCATTTGCATGTTAAACTGCTCAAAATGCCATGTTAAAAATACCATAAAGTCCACAATAAAATGCATCATGTTAAGAAGACATTACATATTTAAAAGAATAAAAGAACATGCTTATTCCTTGAAAATAAATAACTGAAAACACTAAAGGAATAGTAAATAATATACTTCAGAAACCTGTAATTTTGCTGTCAGCAGCTTCAGCAAGCTCGTTAAGAGACAGTATCATTCAACCCTGGTTTCTCACTTGCATTCAAATGCATTTGCCATAACAATTCCCTGTACTCTAACATATACTCCCAGGGACCACCCTTGGGTTCCTAACCACTTGTTCCAAAATAAAAAAAAATAGTAATTTTTGTTCTCCACACAACCAATACTATGCCTATATGAGGCAATTGTCTCCTGTTTATGAATGACATAACAATACTCATAAATCCTTTTTTGCAGCTACCGCATGTTTTTTCTCCACACAGATTGAAAAACAAAAATTAACAAAATGACAGGTATACAACTTCCACAGTTTCACAGTTGAAACACTGATGGAAGCGGAAAGTATAGTCTATACTAGATAATCTAATAACATCCCCTTTGCAAACAAAACTTCACTGCCTGTAGGTTCTACTCTTCCTGGTGCCTTTCCTTAAACCACTACCACCATCTCCACTCTTATGAGTTACTTTTTAAAATTTTTTTCTTTTAAATTGTTATACCTCTTGAAACCAAATAAAGGTTGGTCACCCACCTTCTCCTTTAACTTTAGGTCACTCTCAAAAACCTTCCAATTACCCTAATAAGATTTTTATAGTACCGCTCTCTAAACCAAATTTAAATGTGATATTTTCAATATCTTTATTATCTTTTTTAATGTCTTTTTAACGTCAGGGAGACCTTCACCGAAAAGGGGGTAGAGTGAAACTTTTCTCCCCCTGTTGATTTCATTATGAAAGTCATTAAATATATACTCTGGGTATCCTCTTTCAGTAAACATTTGCTTCAAAATTACAATTTTTTCCTGCAAATCATTGTCACCAGAGACAATCCTTGCCAAACACACAATTTGGCCCTTTACTAGACTTATTTTCTGTTTGAAGAGGTGACAACTATCAAAATATAAATAGCTGCTGCATAAGGTGAGCTTTCTATACAACTTAGTTTTAAATATTTGCAAACCAAAATATTTAATTAATAATGCATTAAAACAGCTGACACTGAGTGGAAAAGCTGTAGATAAACTTCACAAATTGAGTAGTGCTATCAGTGTAATCAATAAATTCCTTTAAGGAGCCTTCATCATCATTCTATATTATAAAAATATCATCCAAAAATCTCAGATAAGTAGTTAAAAATACAAACTCCAATTCCCAGTACCACATAATGATATCCGACTAGAGGGGGCGCAGATGACTCCCATGGCAACGTCACTAACTTGCTTGTAATATTCTCCTTCGAAAAATAAAGTACCTCCTCAAAATAATTTCAATGAAATCGCTAATGATATTGATTTTCTCATGAGTATTGTTTTTATATAAAAGTTCTCTAAACCATTCCATACCTATATCATTAGGGATACAGGAGAAAGTACAGTTTTGTACCTACCATAAATGTAGATGTCCGAACAGGATAGCATCTGCAGTCCTTACAAATGGGTTATCCTGTCGTCAGGCAGCCCTTCGGTCGGCCGGATTCCAAAGTCTGGGTCTGGCCTCGGCTGGTGTCGCACTTCACCCGACGTCATAGCTGCACTTCTTCGGGTATAAAGGCATCAGCCGACGCCATTTTCCTCAGTGTTTCTTGCCCCAGATGCCAGTTGCCCTCCTGGATAGCTAAATTTTTGGATAAATGCCAATGTTTCCAAAAGGTAGAAGGCAAACACAAAAAATAAGCATGTATGTACAAATATACAAACAAATACACCATAAGAAATCCCCCCCCAGCTAGCTATTAGGTGGGCAAATACCCTAGGAATACCACAGAGGGGAAGGAGGGTGGGTAATCCTGACTGCAGATGCTATCCTGTTCGGACATCTACATTTATGGTAGGTACAAAACTGTACTATGTCCTTCAAGGATGCATCTGCAGTCCTTACAAATGGGTAGAATACCATAGCCAAACTAGGGGAGGAGGAAGAAGAAATTATGGTGTAGTTAGGATCCCTTGCAAAACAGCAGTGGCAAACCCTGCTCGGGATCTAGAGTATAGAGGTAAGTTATAATGCTTGGCAAATGTATGCACGGAGGTCCAAGTAGCAGCCTCTATAATGTCCTTGGTAGCCACTCCTCGTAAGAAAGCTGTGGTAGTGGCTGTAGCCCTTGTAGAATGAGGCCTTATGTTCTGTGGAATTTGCTTTCCATGGTAGGAGTAACAGAATCTAATGCAATTTCCTATCCACTTGGAGATTGTCTGTTTGGAAATTGCTTTTCCTTCCCTTCCTGTTGCATATGCTACCAGAAGCTGGTCAGTTTTTCTATTGCCCTTGGTTCTGTCCAGGTAGTAGCGCAACTGTATGTACATCCAAGGTATGCAGCAGTCTTTCCCCCCTGTTCTGTGGATTGGGGAAGAAGGTAGGTAGGTGGATTGCCTGGTTTAGAGACACTCTGGATACCACCTTAGGCATAAATGTAGGATTAGTTCTCATGGACACTCTATCTTGATGGAAGATTAGGAAGGGTTGTACTGCCATTAAAGCCTGTAGTTCCGAAACCCTTCTTGCTGAAGTAATTGCCAGCAGGAAAGCAGTTTTCCAGGATAGGTGTTGAAGATCTGCTGTTGCTGCTGGTTCGAAAGGGGGGAGTGTCAATTTTTCTAGCACAAAGTTCAAGTCCCATGCTGGTAATGGTGGTTTCCTAGGAGGTTTTACATTCTTAATTCCTCTCAGAAACTGCCTGAGTAGAGGATGTGAAAAGACAGGGGGATCGAAGCTGTATTCTGCAGAAATAGCTGATGCATGTATCTTGATGGAGGAATAGGACAGGCCTGTATAGAGAAGCTCTGCCAAATACTCCAAGATGTTGGCAATGTCTACCTTTGACACATCTTTCCCCCTTTCAGTACTCCAAATGAGAAACCTTTTCCATTTTCCTGCGTAGTTCCTTCTTGTTGAAGGTCTGCAGGCCTCAAGGATAATGTCTTTAACCCTTTGGGATAAATCTGGGTTAGTTGCTCTTATGTAATGTTCCAGGCCGTCAGTTGCAGAGTTTTCAGGTTTGGATGCAGGATGTTGTAGTCGCTCTGAGTTAACATCAAAGGAATCAGGGGTAGTGTCCACGTTTTCCCCCGAGACATGCTCCTCAGTAATGGATACCAATGTTGTCTTGGCCAATCTGGAGCTATCAGAATTATCCTTGGACGTTCCTCTTTGATTTTCAGTAGTACCTTGTGCATCAAAGGAAGAGGTGGAAATGCATATGCTGTCAGGCCTTTCCAACTGAAGGATAGAAAGTCCACCTTCCAAGCAAGTGGGTGGTATGTCCTTGTGCAGAATTTCTTGAGCTGGTGATTGAGTGGGGATGCGAATAGGTCTATTTGTGGCAGTCCCCATTTCTTTGTGATGGCCTTGAAGATGTCCGGGTGTAGCATCCATTCGTGAGCATCCGAGGTAGTTCTGCTTAGCATGTCTGCTAGGATGTTTTCTTTTCCTGGTACAAATATTGCCTGTAACTGAATGTTGTAACTCAGAGCCATATTCCATAGGTCCAGAGCCATTCGGCATAGAGGGTATGAATGAGTGCCTCCCTGTTTGTTGATGTACCACATGACTGTGGTGTTGTCTGTCCTTATCATCAATTGGCCTTCTTGGAGGAATGGTCTGAAATTCTGGATTGCTAGTTTTACTGCCAGCATTTCTTTTTGATTTATGTGCAGGTGCAGCTGATCTGGAGTCCATAAGCCTTGTATGCACTTGTCCAGCATGTGGGCCCCCAACCGAGGTCTGAGGCGTCCGTTGTGATGGTTTGGCTTGGTTGAATGCTGTGGAAGGACAAACCTGGGTTTGACTGGCATGCTTGAGCCCACCATAGGAACTCTTGTTTCAGGCATGGGATTAGTGGTATTTCGGTTTCTAAGCTGTGCCTGTGTTGAGACCATAAATTCTTTAGGTACCACTGTAGCTTTCTCATATGCAGTCTGGCATGGGGGACCAGGATTATGCAGGACGCCATGAAGCCCAAGGCCTGCAGTACTTGCTGTTAGTTTGTTCTGCTTTGATAATGCCAAGAAGTAGAGAGGAAGTTGTTCTTGTTTTTCTGCAGTTAGGAATGCCATCTGTTTTACTGTGTCCAACTCTGCACCCAAGAAGGTTATTGTTTGGGATGGTATCAGTCTTGACTTTTTTTAAATTGACTGTGTATCCCAGGGCTTGTAGTAAGCAAATGACTCTTTGTAAGTCTTGTGTCAGCTTGTTTTTGTTGTCCGCTTGTATCAGGCAGTCGTCCAGGTATGGATAAATTTGGATTCCCTGAAGCCTGCAGTGAGCAATTACTGATGCCAGGTATTTCGTGAACACTCTGGGCGCAGTAGATAAGCCAAAGGGCAATGCTGAGAATTGATAATGCTCTGATCCTGCAAGAAATCTGAGGTATCTTCTGCAATTTGGTCGTATGGGGACGTGCAGGTATGCCTCCTTGAGATCTAGAGTTACCAGCCAATACTCCTTGCCCAGCATGGGAAGAAGTTGCTGTAGGGTCAGCATTTTGAATTTTGGAACAATGATGAATGTGTTTAAAGCGGACAGGTCGAGAATAGGCCTCCAATTTTTCTCTTCTTGGTACCAGGAAGAGTCTGGAGTAAAATCCCTTGCCTTGTTCTGTAGGTGGTACCCTTTCCACAGCTCTCATCTTTGCTAATTGAGCTATTTGTTTTAGAGCTTCTGTTTTTTGATTTGGTGGTAGGTTTGGCATTCCTCTTTTTACTGGTAAAGTGTGGAAATGAAACCTGTAGCCTTGGTCTATAGTTTGCAAAATCCACTTGTCTCTTGTGATATAGTGCCAGTTTTTTGAGAATAAGGCTAACTTTCCGCCTAAGGGTGCTGCTATTTGTTCCCTGGTAGGCGGAGTCAGAGCCAAGTCACTGTGATTGTCCTGTTGTAGTGGTCGTGGTTGTGTCTGTGCCTCGTTGGTTGTTGCCTTGCCACTGGCGTCCCCTGTAGGCACCACCTCTGGATTGATTTCTGCCTCTTGAACGCCTATTCCTGCCTCTCTGAGTTTTAGAGGAGTCTGGAAAGGACCAATTTTTGGAAGGCCAGTTCCTGCTAAACCTTGGGGGCTGAACCTGTAAGAAATCTTTCACTGTTTGTACAGATTTTGCCTTCTCTTCCATTTTCTTCAGTACCTGTTGGGCAGGAGATCCAAATAGACTGACCTTATCCATAGGAGCATCTAATAGCTTTGCTTTAACATGATCCGGCAAGACCTGTTCTTTCAACCATGCATGCCTTCTTATAACTGTGCCAGTCATGGCTGATCTAAATGAAGCCTCCAGTGCATCATAGCCACATTTTAAGGAATGGTTACTAACCTGCTGAATGTTATTCACCATTTCTAAAGCATATTTCTTATCTAAAGAATCATCAGAGGACAGTTTCTTAGTTAACTGATCAAGCATAAACTCTTGGTATTGGATCATATGAAACTGACAGTTCAAAGCTCTAGCTGAGAGAGTAGCAGAGGTGTATACTTTTTTACCCCATCTCTCTAAGGACCTGGACTCCCTTTCAGAAGGGAGAGGGTTTTTTGCTGAGGTCGAAGCTACTGCCTTAGGCCTCTGGGAGATAGTCTCAGGATCTGCAAAAGGAGCCTTGTATAAATGGTGATGAGTGTCCGGGACCCTGTAGAACCTATCGGGCTTAGCAGGGGCTGGAGGTAAAGTATCAGGAGCAGTGCAAGCATCATTAAATGCATCATCCACAACAGGAAGAACTGGAGGTATAGCTAAAGGCCTATGTTGCGGTAAGTGTAAAAAGGTCCTGAGCCTTTTTCTTGAATCTGAGAAATCTTGTCCCTGCCATTGGAATTGCTCTCTTATGGCATGTAATGTTTCCCCAAAGGAAAATTCCTCTGGTGGAGAGGCAGAAGGGATTGATTCTTCAGCATCGGAATCTTCATAAGTAGAAAAAGGAGCCTCTGGATGGTCTGTATTGTCTGTATCATCAGAAGAGTCATCTGAGGACACTGGCTCAGGGGGCTCTGCTCTAGGTCTCTTTTCTGGAGGTTGAGAGGCCCTGTCTGGGTGAGATTGGGATCCCCTTATTAAAGAGATGAGATCCTCTGCCAGAGTAAGCATTTGGGAACTGGAACTGGGCCTGTGAGAGGGGGGCTTAACAGGCACAGACTTAGAAGTTTTGGCTGCTTTAGCCCTGGCAAAGGCCTTTATAGACATGGCTGCAGGAGGCCTAGCAGCACCACGTGCTGGGGTAGAAACATCCAAAGGGATGGTGTCCGATAAATCTTGTGAAACCACAGTAGTAGGTAAAACTTCAGAGGCCAATTCAACTAGGGTAGATGGGGCCTCGGTAGTAGTCATGGATTCGGCTGAAGATTGAACTGTTTGCTCGGTTTCGGCCGAAACCGAGACACTCGCAGTTTGCTTAACCGTGGTTTCAGCCGAAACCGTGGACCGCGAGTGTCGGTCCTTTTCTTTGCGTTTCTTAACAATTTGAGTAGTCGGAGGATCCGACGGCATTATGTACGCAAAACCTGAGCCGAAAAACTGTTCAGCAAACTCCGACCGACGTCTAAGCATTCGTCGGTTGAACGAAGCACAGGCTAAACAAGCTGCTACGTCGTGGTCTGGGCCTAAACAAGGTAAGCAGTAAGAGTGGAAATCTTTATGAGGTATTTGTTTCCCACAAGTTAAACAGTTATTCACTTTTTCTGACATCGGCTGAGGCAAGAAAGAGTCCCCAACGGGGTACTTGGCTTTTTAGAAGTCTTCGAAGTAGTATTCGGTAGTAGTAATCTCTGGATCTGACCGACCGGCACTTGCGAACAGCTTCTGCTTCGGGCGCCACGTGGCAAGAAAGACTGAGGAAAATGGCGTCGGCTGATGCCTTTATACCCGAAGAAGTGCAGCTATGACGTCGGGTGAAGTGCGACACCAGCCGAGGCCAGACCCAGACTTTGGAATCCGGCCGACCGAAGGGCTGCCTGACGACAGGACAACCCATTTGTAAGGACTGCAGATGCATCCTTGAAGGACATCAAATCTTAATCAACTGTCACCAAAAAACAATCGTGAAAAAATCTGTTTTGTTACCATCTAGAAAGTCCCAGGAATCCTTTAAAATATACCTAAATAGAGACCCCAAATGTTTAAATCTCCTGTCAACATAAATACCTAACGGATGCGTCTTGGGCTCACCAACGGCCACAATGGGTCGAAGGGGAGGCTCACTAATACTTTTGTGTACTTTAGTAATTACAAATATATTGGGCACTAATGTATACTCAACTTTAAGAAATTTGTAATCACCATAATTAATCACCCACAATCAATATATATTGTAAAATTTTGTTATTGAGTAAAATGAACATCTTACTAGAAAATCAGTGGCATCCATAAACATAATCCCCCCTCCCTGGCTACATGATTCTAATCTTTATTATTTACAAATTCTTTCATAAGAGCCAGCTCATCTTTAGTTAGATTACATTTCCACTTACACTTGTTCAGCGAATACCATCTACAAACATCCTATGGGCACAATTTCTCAAATAAGCTGATAGTTGGATGCAAAGGTTCACATGTTTTTATATTAGTACTAGGCTAACTGCCCTTGTGAGCCATTTTAAGCCTAGCCAGTTACCCTATGTGAGAACTGTACCTTACAGACACAAGATGCAGAGTCAACACCTTAACCGTTATGCTAACCTTCCAACTCCCACCAAAGAGGGGTTGAAGGTGCTTTTCTTAACAAATCAAAGAACGCATGCTGAAAACAAAGATGAATTATTATAATTTGAAAACAAAATATTAATTTCCTAACATACAACTTTAGTTCAATAAGAATTTCTCCCATGTCCAACCTCTGTGTAGGCACAAACATAAATCCTTTTCCAAATAAGGTGCCTATCCTCAATTACCAAACCACTGTAATTAAATATTTTAAATCCACTGGAAGTAGCTACAATATTTTCATTGTCTGCGTCATTTTTGGTATACCATTCCAAACCCGGGGAGTCCTTATTAATATTTATAAATTCGAAATCAGGGACTAATATCTTCTCTGCCCTTTCCTTTGCCTCTCCTTCTCCTGGGGGGCTCCCCAAATGATTTCCCAAAGATATAACCTGTTCTAAAGTTCCTGTCTGGGTTTTCTGAATAATCATCACAATTTATATACACAGTACCACAAGTCCTTGACTGTTTTTTAGCCAAGCTTTATATGGTTATTAGTTGTACACTTGGCTGGTACGTCTTTGTGGGGATTTATTTGTGTTTTTTAGTACCACATCCAGTCCTGAGTTATTCAAACAGTGTTGTGCTATACAAGATACTGTTTCGGGTGATGCCACAGTGGTGGTGTCATTTTCTCTTACTGGAGATCTAACAATTCTTCTTAAAACGTTAGATCACTTCAGGTTCGTGTGAAGGTTCCACCTATCATGCAAGAATGGCATCTTGCCAAATAAAAGAGTTGCCTTACATGCCCAGTTGCCCAATTGGCAGTAGTGGGTTGAATGTTTCCACTTGTGCAGTGATTTTAAATGGGAAACATGGCAACAGGCAGGTGAGTCTTCTTAGTTCCAGCCATGGATGTTCGCCAGACTATTTTATTTCAAATAATCCTGTGGTAGCTGTTAAAAATATTGTTAACACTTGTTCTGATGATCCTACAACTTCCATGCAGAGTTTAATTTAGATTCATGGCTAGCTAGTTCTCCCAGTATTCCTGGATGTAGTCTGACTGGTAAAGGCAAACATATAACTTTTGAAGTATCTTTAAGCCTGTTTGAGAAAAAGTTGACTAAATACAATAGTTTACAGGTGGACAATGCATTTTTTAAAAGAATGCCTTTTATGTACTGGTTGCTTAAAGGGCTTAGGCTCTGGAAGTTCCACAACAGAATGGGAGGGGGAACTAATTTTATTTTTAATTACTACAAGTCGGTCAAGACTGTTGATGATTACGATTTTTGCATTATAAAATTAGTCATTAAGGATAATGAGTTACAAAAATGAAAAGCTTTACGGTGAAATACAAGAGATTAACAATGAGTTGAAACAGGATTTACTGTCTGAAGTTTACAATTCTCAATATTATAATTTTTTTTCCAACATTAATAATGTCATTCATGATTTACATATTAGGAAATCCAAAAGGGGTAGGGATGAAAAGGACTATGCCAACAATACAGCATACTCGTTACCTAAACCTTCGAGTAGTATTAGGCTATACGTTATGGATGATGGGCTTGGACCGGATTTAAATAGTTGTAAAGGGGATTTTTAACAGATGGCTGTCAATCCCCTCCCGAAAGAAACTTTAGAACAGGTTCTAGCTTTGGTGAATCATTTGTGGAGCCCCCCCCCCCCCCGCAGGAGAGAGAGGGAGGGAGAAAGGAAAAGAACAGAGAAGATATTAGTCCCCAAATTTGATTTTATGTTAATGAGGACTCCCCGTGTTTGGAATGGTACTCCAAAAAGGACACAGTGAAAATACTGTAGTTACTTCTAATGGATTTAAAATATTTAATTACAGTGGTTTGGTAATTGATGACTGCATTTTTCTTTATTTGGCAGAGGATTTATGTTTGTGCCTACACAGAGGTTGGACGCAAGAGGAATTCATCTTGAACTAAAGTTACATGTTATGAAATTAAACGTTAAGGTTTTATTTTCAAATGGTAATAATTTCTCTTCTTTTTCAGCAAGCATTTCTCAAGTTGTTAGGAAAAGTACTTTCTACCCTCTTTGCATCCAACTATCAGCTTATTTGAGAAATTATACACTTCGGACATTTGTAGATGGTATTTGCAGAACAAGTAAAAGTGGAAATATAATCTACTAAAGATGTGCTGGCTCCTATGAAAGAATTTGGGAATAATATAAAGATTAGAATCATGAAAGCAGGGGGGATTGTGTATATGCATGCCATTGGTTATTCTAGTAAAATGTACATTTTACCTAACTATGAGCAACAACATAGAGTATCTAAAAACAAGATTAATGTGTCTTATGGTAAAATAGACATTTTTTTTACACTTTCTATTAACAGGAACAGAGACCGATTACGATAGTTACAAATTTCTTGTGGTTAAGTATCCATTACTGCCCAATATTGGTGGATTCCCTAAAGTGCACAAAAGTATTAGTGATCCACCTCTTCAACCCATCAAGGCTGCTGATGTGTCCAAGACACACCCGTTACCTATTTATGCTGATAGGAAATTAAAGGTCTGAGGTCTCTATTTTAGTATATTTTAACGGATTCCTGAGACTTTCTGGGTAGTATCAAGAGTTTTTTTTTTCATAATAATTGATTTTTTACTGACTACTGAAGTTAAAGATTTATTCTCTTGTGCCCCTAATGATATAGCTATGGAATGATCTAGAGAATTTTTATATAAAAAAACAGTCTGACTAATAAGGAAATGAATATCATTAATGATTTTATGGAATTATTTTGAATAATAACCATGTTTTTTGAAGGAGAATATTACAAACAAGTTAGTGGCATTTCCATGGAAACTGCCTGCGCCCCCCTCTATGCTACCATAAATGTAGATATTCGAGTGTATTCACTGTTGCAGTCATCACACTTGGGTTATCCTGCCAGGGGTAGCCCTCAGTCGGCCAGAATACCAGAGGCTTAGTATTTCTGCATCGGTTGCTGTTGCTCAAGGACTGACGTTAGCTTGTCAGTGGTATAAAAATAGGCACCTGACGCCATTACATCAGTTTTTCTTGCCCCAAATGTTAGGAGTCCCCAAATAGGGAGGTAGGTTATGGTGGAATAACATCACCAGTAGAACGTAAATACCAAACAGCCCTGTAAAAATAGTGAGGAAGAGAGAGACAAGGGGGATGGAGGTGGGAAAAGTACAGTTGTTTACACTTACCATAAATTTAGATGTTAGAGTGTATTCACTGTTGCAGTTATTACATTTGGGTTATCTGCTGGCAGGTTGCCCTCAGTCAGCCTGAATAACAGTCGTTGGTCCTGCATCAGTTGTCGTCTCCTCTTCCATGACGTCAGGTCATCAGGGGTATAAAAACATGCAGCCAAAGTCATTTTCTTCAGTTTTTCTTGCCCCAGATGTCAGGTGCCCCCCATACAAGGGAGCAAAAATATACATGTATATATAAATAAACAGAAATATATGTAAATGCACTTTTAGCAACATAACCTTTACCTTCATCTAAAAGCAAATAAACCACAAAGGCTTTAGTATATAGTGAAGGAAAGAGAAGTTATAGAAAAGGGGGATGGCGGGTGGGTAACCCAGACTGCAACAGTGAATACACTCGAACATCTACATTTATGGTAAGTGTACAAAATTGTACTATGTTCTTCGTGTTTCACTGTTGCAGTCATTACATTTGGGTAGAATCCCAAAGCTATGGATGGGAGGATGGAACTATATAGTATTAGGAGCGGCTATAAGGCCCTGCAGAACTGCAGTGGCAAAGCCTGCCCTGGATTTGGAGAATTGAGGCAAATGATAATGCTTTGTGAAGGTATGAACAGAGCTCCAAGTAACAACCTCTAGAATGTCTTTGGTTGGAACCCCTCTGAAAAAAGCTGCTGAGGTAGAAGCAGCTCTGGTGGAATGTGACCTGATCCCCTTGGGCACAGGTTTACCATGGTGCAAGTAGCAGAAACTAATGCAGTGGCTTATCCAGAAATAGTCCGCTTTGATATAGCCTTCCCCTATGACCCTGCAGCAAATGCTACCAGTAGTTGCTCTCAGACTTCCTTAGAGATTTGGCCCTGTTTAAGTAGAATCTTAGTTGTCTGTGTACATCCAATGAGTTCAGAATCCGTTCCCCCTTGATCTGCGGATTTGGGTAAAATGTTGGCAGGTGAATTGTCTAGTTAAGAGCCACATTGGATACCACCTTAGGCATAAAAGAAGGGTTGGTCCTGAGGGACACCCTGTCCGAGTAAAATGAAATAAAAGGCTCCACAGCCATGAGAGCCTGTAGTTCTGAAACCCTTCTTGCTGAAGTGACTGCCAAGAGGAAAGCTGTTTTCCAAGATAGAAATGTTATATCTGCAGTAGCTGCTGGTTCAAAAGGAGGCAGGGTGAGATTTTCCATCACAAAGTTGAGGTCCCATGCAGGAGTTGGTGATCTTCTGGGAGGCCTTAAATTTTTGGCCCCTCTAAGATACTGTTTAAGCAGAGGATGAGAAAAGAGGGGAGGCTCTATGTTGAAATGAGCCGAGAAGGCAGAGGCATGTATTTTTATTGAAAAAAAAGATAGGCCCTTGTCAAGCATCTCAGTCAAATATTGTAAAATCTGAGGAATATTAGGCTTAGCTGTGTCCGTTCCTTGTGCTTGGTTCCAAGCACAGAATTTTCTTCCATTTATCAGCATAAGATTTTCTAGTACTAGGCCTTCTGGCTTCCAAAATGACATCCATCACAGATTTACTGAGAGGTGTTGTTTGAATAATTAAATGATCAGCTATGCTGCAAGGTTCAGAATTTGGAGCTGAGTGTGCAGAATCTGATTGTTCTGCTGAGACAGTAGATGAGGTATTTGAAACAAGTACCAAGGAAGAAGTTGAGACATATTCCTTAGAACTGGGTAACAGTGCTGACGGGGCCAGCCTGGAGCAATTAGGATCATTTTTGTTTTTTCCTGTCTGACTTTTAGTAAGACCTTGCAGAGAAGAGGCAGAGGTGGAAAGGCATAGACGGATAGGTTTTTCCAAATGAAGGACAGGGCATCCACTTTCCATGCTTTTCTGTGATAAGTTCTTGTGCAGAATTTGTACAGCTGATAATTTTGGGGAGAGGCAACTAGATCTATGTCTGGGCTCCCCCACTTCTGTGCTAACATGCTGAATATTTGTGGATTCAGTTTCCATTCGTGCGGGTCCATAGGATTTCTGCTTAGGTCGTCTGCCAGAGTATTTGTTTTCCTGGCAGGAATTGAGCTTGAAGATGTATTTGGTAAGTCAAGGCTGTGTTCCACAATGCCATGGCTAGTCTGCAAAGGGGGTAGGCATGTGTACCCCCCTGCTTGTTTATGTACCACATAACCGTGGTGTTGTCCATCTTTATCAGTAGTTGTCCTGGATGAAGTAAGTCCTTGAAGGCTGTCAAAGCATTCTGAACAGCTAGCATCTCTTTCTGGTTGATATGCAGATGCATTTGTTTCGGGCTCCATTTGCCCTGAATGCATCTCCCCGCCAAGTGGGCCCCCCAAGCATATTCTGATGTGTTTGCAGTTAGGGTTTGGGTGGCAGGGGGTAGAGTGAATGACAGTCCCTTGTTTTGGTGACATGTCTCTGCCCACCAAAGACACTCCTGTTGTAGGCAGGGAATGAGAGGAATCATTGTTTCCAGACTGTGACAATGCTGACTCCATAAACTTTTTGGGTACCATTGTAGTTTCCTCATATGCAGTCTCACATATGGAATTAGTAGAATGCATGATGCCATGAACCCCAAAGCCTGCAGAATTTGTCTTGCAGATAACTGGGTCTTTGTTGCCATTTGTTTGAAGTATGTTGTCAGTTGCCTTTGTCTGGCGTAAGGTAAGCCATCTGGGCAGTTGTATTCAAGCTTGCACCCAGGAATGTAATTATTTGAGAGGGTACCAGATGGGATTTTTTTTCGTTTATTGTGTACCCTAGGCATGTTAAAAGACGTTTTACAAATGCCAGATGCTGAAGAAGAGTGTCCTTGTCCTCTGCTTGAATGAACAATGTCCAACACGGAATACCCGACCAGTCCAAAACACAGGAACTCACCCAGATAGAAAACAATTTTATTGAATATGAACACAGACAAATTGACCTAGGTTTCATCTTACATGTACAGACTTCATCAGAACTAAACTTTTCAAAACTCCCACTTCCTTTATTACACCTTTAAAATATTAAAGAAACATGCCCTTCAAATCTCACACATCACACATAGCTGAATACTTTTCTATATAATGTTAAACACCTATTTATAAAAAACATTTACATTCTATAAATATACATTACATAAATACAGCTAAAATTTGTGAATAAAAAGCACAAGTTAAAAAACATGAAATATTGAATAAATATATATTAATCCCTACAATAATATACAAAATGTCTATATATATAGTTGGTTACCAAGTTCGTTTGGGATTTATCTCTGCTTGAATGAGACAGTCGTCCAGATAAGGATAAATTTGTATGCTTCTTTGTCTGCAGAATGCAATTACTGGTGCCAGGCACTTTGTAAAGACCCTGGGCTCAGTAGATAAGCCAAAGGACAGTGCAGACAATTGCTAATGCAGAAAACCCACCTTGAAGCAGAGGTATCTTCTGCACGATTCCCTTATTGGGATATGCAGGTATGCCTCCTTTAAGTCTAGAGTCACTAACCAAGCGTTCCTGCCCACCATAGGCAGTTGCTGTTGTAAAGTCAACATTTTGAATTTTGGGATGTCCAGGAATGTGTTCAAAATCGATAAGTCCAGTATTGGATGTCAGGCATTGTCTTTTTTGAGTACCAGGAAAAATCTTGAATAAAAACCTTGTCCTTTTTCCTTTTCTGGTACTGGTTGAATACCCCCCATATATCCGTGAGGGACATAATTTGTTTCTGAGCCTCTGCCCACTGATTTTGTGGTAGATCTGGCCAACCATTTGGAATCGGCAAAGTATGGAAATGAAATCTGTACCCCCGGGAGATGTTTAATACCCACTTGTCCTGGGTAATTAACTGCCAATTTTTAGCATGAAGTGCTAGTTTCCCCCCCAAGAGGGCTGCCAAAACATAAGTGCTTGGTGAAGATAGAGGGAAGTCATTGAGACTGCTTACTGTAGGGTTGTGCTTTGTTTCCCCCAGATTTGGAGGTAGAGGCACCCCATTGCTTTGACCTGCAAGAACCCTGTGATTGGTATCTGGAGCCTTTTGAGCACCTGGATTTGCCTTGAGTGGCTCTGTTGGACACAGGAAAGGACCGATTTTTAGTAGGCCAGTGCCTACTGAACCTGGGTGGCTGCACTTGCAAGAAATCTTTTACAGTTTGCATAGATTTAGCTTGGTCTTCCATTTTCTTTAAAACCTTATCTGCCTTATTACCAAACAGAGTATCATGCTGCAAAGGGGTATCCAACAATTTAGCTTTAACATGATCAGCATATTTTGCTCCTTGAGCCAGGCATGCCTTCTAATCACAGATCCAGTAACTGTGGCCCTGCAAAAGGCCTCCAAGGAATCAAAACCACATTGCAAAGTATGCTTTCCAACCTGTTCTGCTGAATGCAATAATTCCTGCAATTCTTTATTTTCCACACAATCAGAAATCAACATCATTTTCTGTTTCAGTAAGCTCATAACATGCTGTTGATATTTAAGCATATGAAACTGGCAGTTTAAGGCCCTAATTGCCAAGGTTGCAGACGTATAACTTTCCTCATCTATCCAGCGCCCTGGCATCTCTATCAGAGGGGGTAGGATTTTTGGCTGTAGAGGCCTTTACACCCTTGGGACCCTGTGAAATAGTCTCAGGATCAGCAGCAGGGTTTTTAAATAGAAATTTGTGGGAGTCAGGAACCCTGTAATATCTGTCTGGCTTACTAGGTGCCAGAGGTAAGGAATCAGGAGCTATGCTCGATTCCAAAAGCACATCATCAACAATGTCTAATACAGGAGGTATTTCCAAAGGCCTATGCTGAGGAAAAAGGAGGAAATCCCTAAGCCTCTTTTTTGATTCAGAGAAGTCCCGACTCTCCCAGTGAAAATGTTCCCCTTAAAGTATGCAAAGTTTCTCCAAAAGAATAATCCTCAGGAGGAGATGCAAATGGGATGGATTCTTCTGCATCAGAATCCTCATAGGGTGGAATAGAAAATTCCTGATCAGAAGAGGAATCAGAAGAAATGGAAACCTGATCTGAAGATTCATAATCAGTGCCTTGCCTGGGCCTCTTAGCGGGGGGGGTGGGGGGTGGGAACACCTAATCAAGGTAATTAAGTCCTCAGCCATTTTGATCATCTGTTTTTTAGGCATAGGGGCCTGAGCACATGGCTCATGCGTCGGTTTTTTAGACATAGAAGAAATTTTTGATCTTGTTTTTGAGGCTGGCATCGGTTTGATATAAAAATGTTGAGGCCTGAAAACACCCTCAGAAGCCTGCTCAGCGGCTCCGGACCCATCCAAGGGAGAGACATCCACGGGTTCAATACTCTGAGAATCTCGGGGCATACTGGACTCAGAATGGGTCTTGGTAGAGGCCTGCGACTCAAAAGTAGCAGGTATCAGGGGCTGCGAAAGCACCTCACTGAGTACCGGAGAACAACCGGCGACTGGCTTAGGAAAAGCTTTGTCGTGGGTTTTGGACCTCGATGGTCTGTCTCTTTTTCTTTGCGCTTTTTGTGAGCTCAGGTAGTCGGATTGCTAACAGAAGACATTTCAGGATAATTAAATCTTGATCCAAAATATTTAGAAGCAAAAATATACCAACGCTTAATAGTGCGTTGGTTAAATTTAGCACACAACCAACAGCAAGACACATTATGATCTGGACCTAGGCAAGGAATACAGTACAAATGAAAATCCTTATGAGGTATTTTCTTCCCACAGCATTGGTAAGGAGCAAGAAAAAGCTTCCCCAATGGGGTACTTAGCTTTAGTTTTAAGACTTCAGTTCTGAAACTTGAATGCGAAAATTTCAGGAGTCGGCCGACCAGCACTTGTAAAATGCTTCTGCTTCGGGCACCGCGTGGCAAGAAAGACTGAAGAAAATGGTGTGGGCTGCATGTTTTATTCCCTGACTACCTGATGTCATGGAAGAGGAGACAGCAACCAACGCAGGACTCGAGACTGTTATTCAGGCCGACTGAGGGCAACCTACCAGCAGATTACCCAAATGTAATGACTGCAACACTGAAACACTAAGAACATCCAGGACTACAACAGTGAATACACGTGAACATCTACATTTATGGTAAGTGTACACAACTGTGCAATGTTCTTCATGTTTCACTGTTGCAGTCATCACATTTGGGTTGATTCCCAAAGCTGAAGAACGGGTGAAGAGTTGGGGCTGGCTAGTATGCCCTGCAGGACTGCAGTTGCAAAGCCTGCCCTGGACTTGGAAAATATAGGCAGGTGGTAATGCTTGGTGAAGGTATGAACAGAGCTCCATGTTGCAGCTTCCAGGATGTCCCTGGTAGGGACCCCTCTGAGAAAGGCTGCAGAGGTGGAAGTTGCTCTAGTGGAATATGTTCTGACCCCCTGTGAGGGTGGTTTCCCGTGGTGTTTGTAATAGTAATTGATACAGTGTGCTATCCATTTGGAAATGGTTTGTTTTGATATGGCCTTGTCCTCTGTCCCTGGTGCAAAGCTGACTAGTAACTGGTCAGATTTCCTAAAGGGCTTAGTCCTATCCAGGTAGAATCTGAGCTGTCTGTGCATGTCCAAGGAGTGCAGGATCCTTTCCCCCTTGTTTTGAGGTTTAGGGAAAAAGGTGGGCAAATAAATAGATTATTTGAGAGCCACACTGGACACCGCTTTAGGCATGAAAGTTGAGTTAGTCCTGAGAGACCCTGTCAGCATGAAAAATGATGAAGAGTTCCACAGCCATGAGTGCTTGTAGCTCAGACACTCTTCTAGCTGAAGTGATGGCCAGAAGCAAGGCTGTTTTCCAAGAGAGGAATTTTAATTCTGCTGAAGCTGCAGGCTCAAAGGGGGTAGGGGTGAGCTTTTCCAATACAAAGTTAAGGTCCCAAGCAGGGGTAGGGGCTCTTCTGGGTGGTCTTAAGTTGTTAGCCCCTCTAAGGAACTGCTTGATGAGTGGGTGTGAAAAGAGAGGTGACACTGTGCTGTAATGAGCAGAGATGCCAGAAGCATGGATTTTAATAGAAGAGAAGGATAGGCATCTGTGAAGTAGGTCGGCTAGATAATCCAGGATGCACGGTAAGGAGGGATGTGGTGGTTCAACTCCTTTAGCCTGGATCCAGGAACAATACCTTTTCCACTTGTCAGCATAGGATTTTCTGGTGCTGGGTTGTCTGGCTTCAAGTATAATGTTCACGACCTGCTTGCTTAGGCTGGCCACTGGACATGAGGTCAAGGAATAAGCCAGGTTGCCCGGTTCAGGGTCTACAATTGTGGATGCAAGAACTCTCCCTCCTGCTGAGTCCAGAGAGTTGGAATATGAGGGAGGTGCCATGGAGACAATGGTGACAGACTGAACAGAAGTGGGTACCAGTGTTGGCATGGCCAGTCTGGGGCAATCAGGATTGCCCTTGGTCTTTCCTCCCTTATTTTGAGTAATACTCTTGTAAGAAGAGGTAGAAGGTGAAATGCATAGATTGAGAGATTTACCCATTGGAAGGATTGAGCATTCACTTTCCAGGCCTTGTTGTGAGGTTCCCTGGTGCAGAATTTGCTGAGCTGGTGGTTGTTGTGGGAAGCAAATATGTCCACCTTCGGGATACCCCATTTCTGGGTTACGAGGCTGAAGGTGTTGTTATTTAATTGCCACTCGTGTGGATCTAGGAAATTTCTACTTACGTTGTCTGCCAGAGAGTCTTGGTTGCCTAGCAGGAATTGTGCTAGCAGGTGAATACGCATGGCTGGGGCCGTGTTCCAAAGGGTCATGGCTAGCCTGCAGAGTGGGTTCCCCCTGCTTGTATTACATACACTACATCACTGTGGTATTGTCGTTTTTGATTAGTAGAGTCCCCGGAGACAGTAGGGGTCTGAAAGATGTCCGAGCATGCTGAAGAGCTAGCATCTCTTTTTGGATGAAGTGCAGATGAATTTGATTTAGGCTCCAGTGACCCTGAATGCACCTGCCGTCCAGGTGTGCACCCCAGGCATAGTCTGATGTGTCTGTGGTTAGGGCCTGGGCAGCGTGGGGTTGTGAAAAGGGAAGTCCCTTGTAGTGGTTGCATGCTGCTGTCTAGCCCACCAAAGAAAATCTTTCCTTAGACAAGGTATTATAGGTATAATAGTTTCCAGGTCCTGAGAATGCTGACACCAAAGGCTCTTTAAGTGCCACTGAAGTTTCCTCATATGCAGTCTGGCATATGGAATTAGTAGAATGCAGGAGGCCATGAACACTAGAGCTTTCAGAATTTTCCTTGCGGAGAACTGGGTTCTGGTGGCCAGTTGAGAGAAGTAGCCTGTTAGATAGTCTTGTTTTTCTGGAGTAAGGAATGCCATCTGGGATGCTGTGCCCAGGCTTGCTCCCAGGAATACAATTTTCTGACTGGGGACTAGTTTGGATTTCTTTTTGTTTATAGTGTACCATAATGAGGTCAGTAGGTCCTACACAAATTTCAGGTGCTGCAACAGCTTTTCCTGACTGTCTGCCTGAATCAGGCAGTTGCCCAAGTAGGGGTAAATTTGAATATTTCTTTGTCTCCAAAAAGCAATGGCTGGAGCCAGGCATTTTGTGAAAACTCTGGGAGCAGTGGATAAGCCAAAGGAAAGTGCAGAGAACTGATAATGCATAGATCCTGCCCTGAAACGTAGATATTTCCTGCAAGAGTCTCTGACTGGGATGTGCAGATAGGCCTCTTTTAGGTCTAGGGTGGCTAACCAGGCATCTTTGGACAGCATAGGTAGAAGCTGCTGGAGGGTGAGCATTCTGAATTTTGTTACCACCAGGAAGGTGCTTAGCATGGACAGATCTAGGATTGGGCGCCCAGGTGCCCTCTTTTCTGGGTACCAGGAAAAGTCTGGAACAGAAACCTTGGCCTTTCTGGTTTGCATGAACAGGGTGAATTGCCCTCATGGAGAGCAGGGAATGAACTTGGTTTTGTGCCTCTGCCCACTGGTTTGGAGGAAGATCTGGAAACCCTTTTGGGGCTGGCAGTGTGTGGAAATAAAATTTGTACCCCTGGGACACTATGTTGAGGACCCATCGATCATTGGTGATGGAGGCCCAGTTTTTTGCATGGGAGGCAAGTTCTCCTCCTAGGGGCACAAGCAGGTGGGCAGGGGTAAGAGGTGGATTTGAAGTGTCATTGTGAATTCTTTCCATAAGGGGGTGGCTTAGCACTCCCTGTTTTAGAAATGGAGGTACTCCATTGCTTAGCTCTCTGCATTCCCTGGGAGTACTGTCTGGGGGGGGGGTCTGCTTCCCCTAGGTCTAGTCTGAGGCGACCTTGATGGGGCTGGAAAGGACCAATGCCTACTGAATCCCGGAGGCTGGACTTGCAAAAATTCTTTAACTGTCTGCATAGACTTAGCTTTTTCTTCCATCTTTTTTAGAACCTCCTCTGCTTTGGTGACAGACTGTCTTTGTTCAGTGGTGCGTCCAATAGTTTTGATTTGACATGGTCTGGCAAGGTCTGTTTCTTAAGCCAAGCATGCCTTCTAAATACAGAACCTGTGACTGCTGCCCTGCAGGATGTTTCTAGGGTGTCAAACCCACATTCCAGGGTAGTCTTAGTACCTTGGCGTGCAGAATGCATAAGCTCCTGTAATTCTTTATTTTCTGCACAATCTGGGAAGGTAGATCATTTTTGTTTAATAAGTTCCATAGTATGTTGCTGGTATTTCAGTATGTGGAACTGACAATTTACTGCTATAATGGCAAGAGTTGCAGAGGCGTATACTTTTTTACCCCATCTGTCTAAAGCTCGGGAATCCTTGTCCAAAGGGGTGGGATTCTTAGCTGTGGTTGCTTTTATTCCTTTAGGTCCTTGGGAGATTACCACTGGGTCAGCAAGTAGGATTTTTGAAAAGAAATTTGTATGAGTCAGGGACTTTGTGATACCGATCAGGTTTCCTGGGAGGAGGAGGTAGACTATCAGGAATTAGACTGGATTCCATAAAAACATCATCCACAACATCCAGCACAGGAAGAATAGTTAAGGGTCTGTGCTGCAGGAGTGGCAGAAGGAATGGATTCCTCTGCATCTGAATCCTCATAAGCAGATAAAGGCATGTCTTCATAATCAGAAACCTCAGAGTCGAATTCTTGGTCAGATAAAGCTGCTGGGGACAAGTCTTTTTTTCTTTTAGCAGGGGTAGACCGACTTCCCCTAATCAGCATGATAAGGTCTTCCGCCATTTTAAGCATTTCAGATTGAGACATGAAAGCAGGCGCTGGAGCTTGGCTCATCATTTTTTTAGGCGTACTTCGTACCCTGGGCCTTAGAAATTCGGAAGTTTTAGAAAGAACTGAAGACATGAAAGAAGTCGTTGGTTTGTGTCGAGTATTGGTAGTGCAAAGAACTTCGGAAGCCAGTGCCTGCACAGCGGCTCCGGACCCATCCAAGGTAGAGACATCCGCAGGTTCCATAGTCAAAGAAGAGTCTCGCGGCATACCTGACTCCAAATGGGTCTCGGTAGCGGCCTGCAAATCCATAGAAGCAGGCATCAGGGGCTGCGAAAGAGCCTCACTGAGTACCGGCAAACTGGCGACTAGCTTAACGGAAGCATTGTCAGCTGTTTTGAACCTGTGCGGTCTGTCTCTGTCTTTATCCTTATGTTTTTTTCAGAAGATCGGTAGTCGGATGGCTTACCAAAGCCATTTTGGAGATCGAGAGCGAAAGTATTTAGCTCCAATAAGGGACTGATGACGTATAGTTCCGGCATTGAACAAAGCACAAAACCAACAGTGAGGGACGTCGTGGTCTGGGCCTAAACAGGTGACGCAATAAGAATGGAAATCTCGGTGTGATATTGACTTTCCACAGCCGAGACAATTGTTATCTTTTTCTGACATCGGTTAGAGCAAGAAAAAAGGATCTCCAATGAGGTACTTGACTTTAGAAGACTTCAACTTCAATTTCAGAAACAAAAACTCCGGTAACGGCCGACCGGCACTCGTGCAAACTGCTTCTGCTTTGGGCTCCTCAGCAAGAAAGACTGATGTAATGGTGTCAGCTGCCTATTTTTATACCACTGACCACCTGACGTCAGTCTTGAAGCAACAGCAACAGACGCAGAAATACTAAGCCTCAGGTATTCGGGCAGACTGAGGGTTACCCCTGGCTGGATAACCCAAGTGTGATGACTGCAACAGTGAAACACGAAGAACATCAGGAGTTTGTATTTTTGTAAGCACACAACAAACTGGAAAATGAAACTCAAACCAAAAGCTGTAGATGAAATGAAGGAGCGAACTCAATTCTTTAGTACTTTCGTTCAAATTTATTCTTCATGAACTTCTTCATAAAAAAGTTAACCACTCAAAACACACCTCTTATAAGTTACATCACATGACTTTCATGATGCTTTAAATTAAATGTATAAAATCATACCATAAAAATAAAAAAAACTGTCTTGTTTACCAAACAGCTTAGAATGTCAAAACTTCATAAAAAATGTTTTAATATAAAAACATTATCATATTGTTGTGATTTGAATGTTATTTTAGTGCTAAAAAACACTTAATATTAATGCATTCGTTCAGACCACGGGCTCTGTCTGCTGCAAAACTGATCTGCCACAATGGCTCTTTGCATTCTAAAATCAAATTGGTGTTCTCTATATACTCCACTTGTGAAACACGATCTATGACTGAAAAGGGGAACTTTTTAAAGTTCACACATTGAACAGCATTGCCTAGCTAAAGCATTGGTAAAGTCCTTTTTCTTAATAGCAAGTGTGTGCTCATATATTCTATGCTTTAAACATCTAATGGTGATGTAACTTATAAGAGGTGTGTTTTGACAGGTTAACTTTTTTCTGAAGAAGTTCATGAAGAATAAATTTAAATGAAAGTACTAAAGAATTCTGTTCGCTCATTCACTCCATCTAGAGCTTTTGATCTGAGTTTCATTTTCAAGTTTGTATTTTTATCTCAATATAAGCAATATTTAACTACTTACGTGAGAGTTTTAGATATTTTTATAACAAGGAATGGTGATGAAGGCTCCTTAAAGGAAATTATTGGATTACATTAAACAGCACTACTAGGTCTTGGAAGTGTGCCTACAACTTTTTCAGTTAATGTATCAAATATTTGGATGTATCATTAAAGATTTTAGTTCGCAAATATTTAAATCCAAGTTGTATAGAAAGTCTACCTTCACTAACAGCTATTTAAATTTTAATAGTGGTCACCCCTTCACACAGAAAAGAAGTCTAGTAAAAGGCCACATGGTGCTTTTGGCAATGATTCTCTCTCATGTCAGTGATATGCAGGAAGAAATTTTAATTCTGAAGCAAATGTTTACTGAAAGAGGAAACCCAGAGTATATGTTTAAAGACATTCATAATGAAATCAACAGGGAAGAAAAGTTTAATTCTACCCCCTTTTGGGTAAGGGTCTCCTTGGTGTTAAAAGACATTAAAAAGGTAATAAAGATCTGAATTTTAGCATTAATTTTGAAAATAGCATGTTTAAATTCTGGTTAGAGAGCAACACTAAAAAATCTTACTAGAGATAACTGAAAGATTTTAGAGCGATCCAAAGCTGAAGGAGAAGGTGGGTGACCAACCTTTACTTGGTTTCAAGAGGTTTAACAATTAAAAAAAAAAATTGAACAAGTAACTCATAAGAGTGGAGATGGTGATAGTGGTTTAAGAAAAGGCATCAGGAAGTGTGGAACCTGCAGACAATGTAGTTTTGCTTATGAAGGGGATGTTATTTGATTACCTAGAATATACTACACTTTCCACTTCCATCAAAGTTTCAATTGTAAAACTGAGGAAGTTGTACACCTGGCATTTTGTAATTTATGTTTTTCATTCTATGTGGAAAAACTGAGCAGTCACTGTAAAAAAAAGATTTATGAGCATTGTTATGATGTCAAGCACAAGAAAGAGAATGCTTTATACAGGCATGGTATTGGCTGTGTGGAGAACAAAAAATAGCAATTATTTTATTTTAGAACAGGTGGTTAGAAACCAAAGGGGTGGTTCCATGGGACTATAATGTAGAGCACAGGGAATTATTATGGCAAATGCATTTGAATGCAGGTGAGAAACAAGGGTTGAATGATGCTGTCTCTAACCAGCTTGCTGAAGCTGAGGGCAGCAAAATTATAGTTTTCCTAAGTGGATTCTTTACAATTCCTTTAATGTTTTTGATTATTACTCATTTTCAAGATATAACATAGTTAAACAAATAAAACAACTTGCTTATATCTTCTTAACATGATGTATCATGGGCTTATATCTTAACATGATGTATTGTATTATGGACTTTACTGTGGCATTTTAACTTGTTTTACTGATGCATTTAACATGCAAATGAATCAATAGTGAATGGTTCATTTTCTAACTGAATTTGCTACGTAATGGGGACACTTGACAAGTTTTTGTTAAGTTCTGATGAAGTCCTGACTATACAGGACGAAAGCACTTAAAGTTTTGAGAATAATATTTATGTAACAGAGTTACAAGCACTCAACTGTTTTTTAGCCAAGCTTTGTGTGGTTATTAATTGTTTGAGGGTCACATATTTACATTACCATTCTGAAAATGTGAGCTTACAAAGCTTTGTGGTTTTGTTGAGCTCAGATGGAAAGCAAAGGGGAGAAGGGAGGCCTGCACACTTTTAGGAAGAGATCTTGCACATATGAACCAGTTATTCAGCTGGAAGCTAATGGCATACAACCACACTAATAGGAGATGACTGCATACTCCGTCCCCATACTAGGCAGCAAGGGCTTTTTCTCAGTGGTGAACAATACATTGCACATGGTTACACCTCTCCTACAGAAAGAGAGAGACTTCCAAAGACTATGTGAGAGTTGAGAGTTATATCCACCGAGAGACCCTGGTAAGGGCACACTCAACAGTCTTATCAAATATACTTCATGATCTTTTTATTCACATTAAAGATGAAAGGATAAGAGTGGAGGGCTGAAAAAATCTATGAATCACAAGGCTGGCACATACACAGGCCAAGTTACTGTAAATGTATTGCACTTGTACTGTGTGCATGTTGTGAATCGTTTTTCCTACCTGCGCTGCAGATAACTACATTACACAATATACAATGTCTGCAACATATTAAGGAGAAATGCATTAGAATGTAGTTATCTGCAGATAACTACATTACACAATATACAATGTCTGCAACATATTAAGGAGAAAAGCATTAGAATGTGCTGGTGAAAGAACGCCAAACCACTACATGTGCTTTAAGTCTGGTAGTCCTACTCAAGTAGCAGCCAGAAGTGCACTGAGTGCCAAAGGAATGTCAAAGCAGTGGCAGTCCTACTCATAGATATGTGCCAGGGGTGAGTCAAGTACCCAGTGGAATTGTCATACCATACACATGTACTCTGGCAGTCTTACTCAAAGGTATCTGTTGAGTGTGTTGGGTAAACTATGGAAAGTCCCAACTGTACACATGTAGACAGCTTTGCACTCCTCTTCTCAAGTACATTCCAGGGTTGAATCAAGTACCCAAGTGAATGTTACAGCTCTGCACATGCATACAATACCATTGTCCTACTCACGGGTAGGAACCAGAGATGTGTTAGATGCACTACGGAATATCACAGCTCTCTGCATGTGCAGACAAACTGGCAATCCTACTTATGGCTAGCTCTCAGAGGTAAGTACCCTGTAGAATTCCATAGCTCTACAAGTACACGCAGTCAGGCAGTTCTACTCCCAGCTATCTGCCAGAGGTATGTCAGGTCTATGATGCAATGTCACAGCACTGCACATAACCACAGTTTAACTGTCCAACAATACAGTTAACCTGCTGAACAAACTCTGAAGCAAAGTGCAAGCTGAGACCAGAAAGAAAATAAAAAGCTACACAGACTTACTTTAGTGATCACTTTACCATCACACATTGACTCAAACCTGTCATTTGAGCATATATGTTGTGTCCTCCATAAATAACTAACAATAACTACATAAGCAAGACACAGTACAATAACCTATCTGATGTAGCTAATGCAGGTTAATAAGGACATTAAAGAAATGTGAACTTAGTGGAGCCTACAGTCTTATTATCTGGTACAACAGTGAGGTTATACCAGCCAACCATCAACTGTCAATACTTTTGTTACTTTACTTAACTTTTTAACTGTACAACTCCACCAAGTAAAAGTGCCTGTTTTGAGTGGTGACCCAGAAGCACTGTCTGGGTAAGTAACTTGCTCAGAGTGAAACAGGCAGCAAATGAAGACTGAAGGAATCAAACACAGGGCTAAGGATGGTGTTACTTAGCAGCTCACAGACATAATCCTCTGCTCTGAACCACTAGACTGTCAGTCACTCAAGTAGCACCGCTGGCAAGGCTAAAATCGCTTAGCCAGGAAATAAAAAGAAATGAGAATAATTTAACAATGAATGAAAGAATGAACATGCAAGGACAAAGAGCAGTTAAAATGTTTGAGAAATGTACGTTTTTATGATTAAAAAGAGCAGCATGCAAAGTCAGTGTTTGCAGGTTCTACAGTTTATAAAATAACAACTCTTTGATGTTTGTTACCTTTTAATTGCAACTAATTCTCCAGAATCAAGACTTCTTCCCAAGTGTACAGAGCCGTATGTCCCATCTCCAAGCTGTTTGATAACATTATATCTGTTCATGCTGGTGAATTCTTTTTAAACTCTCAAACATAGTTTAACACAGCAGAGTATCTTCTTTTCAGATGAAGAATAAGTACAGTGTAACCAAATTTTCCTGTGGCAGCAGTGATGAAGAATGCAGAAGACAATGTGCAAATCAATAGGTCTCATTTTCTAATATCTTTTTTTCCTGTGTGTAAATCATAAAAGAAAACAGATGTGAAATAAGAATGAATGTAACAAAATGAACATTCAATTCAACAAAATGAACAAATGTAATTAGCATACAAATGGAAAGGGTAGCTTGTTTTAGTGTACTACAGTTCTAGCTCTTTCCTTAACCTTGTAACATCCACTAATGGAAAAGTATGTCTCAGTTCATCATGCTAGCATTCCTGGAGCTCTACACCACCAGGGTTACTTCATTTCACAGACCCTATACATCTGTGATACTGCAGTTTTAACTTAAATATAAACAGCTGTTTATTCTTCTCTAAACATCAGCAATGAAGGAAATAGAGACTGCAGTTCAAGCAAACACTTGTGCAGCTTGGCAGTAATGCAAGGCGACATAAGCAGTAGTTAAATATTCAAAGCAGGAGATGCTGCACTTCCATATGTAGTTGCGTAATAGGTTACACCAGTTTGAATTTAATTCCAGAATTTAAAAAAATTAGTACATAACATATGAACTGTGTAGTAACGAGCCACGTACAGTGCAATAGTCAATCTTAAAATTTCTACTGCAGCCAAAACAAAAATCTTACAAAACAGCAGTAATCCAAATAGCAGTAACTGGAATCTTAATACAAGCAATACTTACAAACATACCCCAAAACACTCCACTATAAAAAGAATCAAACTACTGATACATTTCTACCCACTACACTAACAATAAGCAACCAAACATCAAAATTATCTCCATCTTATAACAAATATATCAAGCACTCCAAAGCAACTTGCTCATCTCCACAAAAAGCAAATAATAAAAAGGACTCTGAATCTTTTCACAAACACTTAGTAAAAGTTACCCTTGTTCATAAAGCTCCAACTTAATGACATTGAACCTAATCTACGCGAAAACCATTCTATTAAGTCTCAAATGGGCGCAATAAGGGAATAAGATGGATACATATCAACAGCAAAAGTCAGTACTGTAGCTAGCTCATCTGGTGTCCTAGGCAGTTACTAAGAATAGCACCCAGTCAACAAACGGCTTGGGACCAAAAAAAGCTGAACTTCACCACAAACACAAATACACTCTGGTCATTCACTTATGAATGCCAATAAGGCAGGTTCACCTCAGCACATGATGATCACGCCACCTCACAGCTTGCACCTGGGACACCTGATCCTTCACTGTGCACTAAGTGTTCATAATAAAATATCAGAACTACACAGAAGAATCAAAACATACAAAGCAGACGTCCTAACCAAAACTTGGATAAAAATAAAAATACAAGACAAAACACATTCTCCTACCAAGTTACAATAGAATAAGACTTAATCACCCAACAAAAAGGGCTGGTAAAACTGCAGTGTTATACTTTAACTACAAACAATTACTTGTTAGCTTACTCGCCGTACTTTGGACAAGGCTGAATTACTTGTCCAACTAAATCCATGTAAAACGTGCCACACAGTCACTATATACATATTACCAACTTCAACGAGAAATATCAATGCGTTAGAAGATATATTATGCTGGTTAACCACAAACACAAAGCAAGACATAATATTAGGAGAAGTCCGCATAGACTCTCCCCAGTCTCTTGCCATCACAAAACTCAATTACCAACACAGCATTAATTTCTCTAGCCTTACAAAACTAATCAGAGAAACAACCAGAAGAAACTAGTCAAAATGGAAAGAACGTATAGCAGACAGCTATTAACAAACTAATTATGTAACCCAACCTGGAGTTCTAACCGTGGTCATCATACTTCTGTAATCTGGATATAAACAAAAATATATAGAGAATTATTTTACAAATTAGGTAATCTTGGGAGGAATGTTTTATGTGAACTATGTAATTCTCAACTTACGGAATGCAATCAGACCCTCATAGAATACTTACTACTTGACTAAGGTATAGCCTATTTTAAAACATTTCTAAACATTTTAAATATACTAGCTCCACTATGAAAAGAGTCAAGGACAGTCTGCACCATAGCTTACAGCAAAAACAAAACAAATGGCCTCTCTTAAGAAGCAAGGCAGGGAAACAATGGAAAAAAAAGAGACACCATGTAATTCACATTATATGACACTAAGTGAAAAAAAAAAACACTGCATAAAGACATGTGCCTGGTGTGTTTCTCCCAATGCCTCCACTGAAAATGGGCTCTGTCCCAGTCAGACTTTCCTGGTAAACAAATGTTAAATTAAATAAATAAATAAAAATATTTTAACAAAAAGAATGTAGTCATCATATAAGCAGAACCGAAAAGCATACCTGAATTCCATCAGTATTTTAAATCTGGGAAACAAATCTCAAACAAATCCAATGTACATTAAGAACCAAACTACAATGCTGCATGCAAAATGAATACCCACTTGATCCAAGCAGCCATCTCATTATTCAACTAACAACATATTTAATACCAAAAATTCTACAACAGCTGTACTCTGAAGAACAGGTTGATTAGAGCTCTCCCAGTGTGAAAAAGAAAACAGAAATAACAGCTGGTGGAAACTAAGAATATGGGTAAAATTCGGGCTTCCAAGACGGCTGCACATTGAGTAACAGCTTAATTCTAAATCTCACAGTGCGCAAACAGAAACTTAGAGAAAGCCAATGGACCTTGACTTCTGGGTAAATTTCAGCAACTGGCTAGTAAGTGCACTGCCTGGATGCCAGGAACAAAAAGAGATACAGAGGACTTGAAGGAAAATCAGCTACAAAAGGCGAAAAAAACACAGACTGGGAAAAGTACTGTAGCCATTCAGCAAAAAGTGGTGCAAGCTCCAGATATGACTTCCAGTAACCTAGAGGAAAGTTTAAGGCAACTGCACACAGACCTGGCTAAAATAAATGAAACACTGCTAGAGAATATCAACCCAAATAATAAAAGGCTGGAAAAAATGAAAGAAGCTTTAAACAGACATTCAGATAAGGTGATAAAAACTGCAAAACTCAAAGGTCGAAATGCAGAAAAGGCGGTCTGAAACAGGGGTGTAGCAAGGAAATACCATTTTGTACCCCCCCCCCAAAACCTATCACTTAAAAATGGACACATCTTTCAAAATTTTGCCCCCAAACACTTAATAAATGTAACATATTCAGCTGTTTCTCCTGCAACTATTAAAATATTGTTTGTAGATTAGCAATATTTCATTTGTTAAAGGCATTCATTTAGAAAGTTTTAGGTATAATATAACTTGAAAAAAGCCATGTTTATATAATGCTCAGAAAAAAAAACAGAGTACAAAGTGTATGCCTGGCTTCACCTTTGGGCTGAATAGGGGACTGTGCAAGAGATGTTTCAAAAAATAATAGATTTAGAGGGCAGAGCACATGGGGAAAACCCGAGATTTTCTTCTGTACCTGAGAAGCTGGAAGGAATAGACTGCATTACATTTATGAAAGCACAAACAATTAGAATGGTATTCCAACAACAGCAATTCTTAATTGAAAGGGCATATCATGTGTATGCTCCAAACCTGGCTATGAGAAAACAACCCAGACCTGCAATAGTAAAGATGCAATCTTACCAGCAGAAGGTGTTAACTCTGACAAGACTGTGGCAGAAGGACAAAATAATAAAAAATGGGAGACAGCAGAGTGTTCCCTGAAGGAACACAAACATTTTTGATAATGTACATGCTAAGGAAGAAATACAATGTCCAACAGAAAGGCAGCTATGAAATGGAAAGAGATTCTGTTTCTTGTTCTTCTGGTAATAAAGACCACAGACAGACTGTGCCAGTAAAACCTTTTCCAGTGTTTCAAAGGAAAATGTTTGAGAGAGGGGAAAAAAGTATATGCACAAGAGGGAACTAGAAGAATCAAGAGCTCATTGGAAATTAATCACAGGCAGGGTTTGGGAGCAGAAGATGAACAGGAATAGAACAACTGGTGTCAAAGCCATAGACTAAAACTATATCCCAAGAAATACATAAAAGTATCCTTTGGGAAGTCATCCATCCCTGGTAGCTATCATACGGACAACACAACCCTTAGAGTTGACCCTGTAGTCAGGGACTGAGGGACACACACAGCAATCTAGCCTTTAATCACCATGTGTCTACAGTGGTGAGGAAGTCATTGTATGCTGCGCAACTTATAAACAAAGGTATTACATCTAAGTACAAGGAAGTCATTCTTTCACTGTATTTGGCATTCATCAGACCTATCATTGAGTTCAATGCCCCCTTTGGTATGTGCCTAACCAGGCATATCCAACAACTGGAACGTCAACAGAGGCTCCTCACTAAAGGAATACAGGGCATAAGTAATACGTCCTATGCAGACCACCTCAAGGCCCTATCCCTGTATTCTGTCTCCTACAGGCTTTGGAGGGGAGATCTATGCCTGGCATACAGGGCATTGTCAGACCCCACTCTGATGGACCTCCTGCATATCCACAAAACAAACAGCACCGGAATTTCTCAAGACTTAAACCTTGCCTGTGATATAAATATGTCCTGCTGGAGAGAGAGTTATGTATCGCAGAGATTACGTCATCTATGGAACAGGCTCCCCATCCATGTGAAGCAGAGTTCCTCCCTAACCCAATTCAAGTGAAACTTGGACAATTGGATGGGAAACTGTAAATTCATCCCTGGTTTGGCACCTATGTCTCTAATGGACACAGGTAACCTCTAAACGGTTCATCGCCCAGGCCCATGCTTACACTTATCAAGGGTATCAGGACTTGTCAGAGATTTGGAATGCATGGCTAGGATTAAAAAGGCCCCAGTGGTCGTTAGCCTAGTAAACATCTATGAAACTATGAACCTATAAGAAAATCTGGAAATACAGGACTTTCTTGGACTTTGTTAAATCTGTAGGGGACTCTAAAGCATATGCCCTACTTCATGCCATTAACATTTGGAGAATAAATTCAGTAACTTGGAAATTCACAAATGTGGGATTACAAAACAATAATTATATTAGTGAAACATGACAGAACAGGAACATCTGGAAATATTGGATTTTTTTGGACTGTGTTAAACTTGTAGGGGACTCTAAAGCATATTTACTACTTCATGTCATTAATGTTTGGAAAATACTCATGAGAGGGGCAGAGGAGGGAGAAAAAGTTAACTGTAAGTAAAACTATTTTTTCTTAATAGTACTACTTAAATAGTGCATGATTTTCTTTGCATGTTATAAAGTTTTGTTTCAGTTATTTTTAAGTGTAATGAGGATACTAATGCAAATAGGTGCTCCTGTTTTGTTTCTCCCTTCTCTCTTTCTCAGTGCTCAATTTTAAGAAATGTAGGCACTCCAATGTAAAAAAAAAATCTCATTAAAAGACTACGACAAAACATTGTGTTTTCCTTATTCTTGCATAGGGGAATGGCTGGGTTAAGGACATTAGCTTAACCTAGTAACAAGTTTTAAGAGAAAGTAAGTAACTGAAAAAGAATACTGAATATTATACAAGGCTTTTTTCCTAGTAAACAGTTTTGTGTCTGGTTCTCATGTCTCTAGCAGACAATCTGATAAAGAGAAATAGCTTGTAGAAAATGTTTTCTGAAAGCATTCACATGTTTCCCAGCTGAGAGAGTTATAAAGAGGAGACAAAACCAGACAGCACTTAATAAAACCACAGGCTATACAATGCATCTTAGCATGGATAACCTTTCATTTAGGTTTGCTCGAGAGAGAGAGTGTATGTGTGTGTGTGTGTGTGTGTGTGTGTGTGTGTGTGTGTGTGTGTGTGTGTGTGTGTGTGTGTGTGATTTCTTTGAAGGTTTTCAATAAAACAAAAAAGTTCTGTAATATGCGACAGAGGCTCAGATGGAGATGACAAGAAACAACTGTATAAAAGATAAACTGCCAAACAATACATGAATGTAACACAAAAGCTTAAACTAGACATTTAACAAAAAAGCTTTTATATATAAATGGGGGAATAATAATCTCTCAAGAATATGATGCTTTCTATAATGTCTTTAAATGTTACAAGAAAGAAAGAGTAGTGAACTATATTAAAAAGTTTACAGTGCAAATAGCTATGCTACAGTAGACCCATTTGGAAATAACTGAACATGTGAATATGATAAAAAAAGGTTTTCTGGACAGTTATTCAGCAGAATACCTAGGGCAAAATAAGAGAGAAGTACTTATATTAATTGCAAGGGGAGCTCCAATAGCAATAGAAGAGGATAAAAAAAGACACTACTGGTAGATGTGTAGTACTAAGGGGCTACTGTCAAGGGAAGAGGATTACAATGGCATGTATTTATTATTCCATCGAAAACTGCTATAATGGAGCTTAAGAAAATTCTGGGAGAAATAATCAACTTTCAGCAAGGGATATTTCTTATAGGTGGGGACTAGAATTTCATTTGTGATAGTGAAGATGTGTCTGGAGGGCCCAGAAGGGAAAATATAACAAAGAAGGGTAGATTTTCAAAGAGATTTATGAAAACGTTTGGCATGGAAGATGTGAATTTAGTACTAGGAGTTCAGAGTGAATTTACATATTCCCAAAGATACAAAAACTGGGCCAGGCTAGACAGAATTGGCATTTCACGTGAACATGTGCATTTAATTGAAGGTCTTGATACACATCCAATAACTATTTCAGATCCAGTGCCAATAACACCCAAAATAAAAGCAGAGGGTAATAAAATAAAAATGAGACACTGGTACTTTCTCACCTGTTGAAAAGAGAGGAATTTAAGGAATGGGTAGTGGAAATTATTCACGAGCTATTAAAGAAGACAGAAGTTTCTTCTGAAAATATAGCTTGGGAGTGGGATAAAATGAAAGTGGAGTTTAAAAATAGGGCGGAAATAAAAGAAATGGAGATATGGTTAAGAAGTAACAAGAATTATTTAGAGAGGCTGACAAATGTTAAAGTATTGCAAAATGGGGAATCTCACAGAAGAAGAGAAGGAGCAACTGCAGAATGCTAAACAGAAAATAATGGTTACATTGATAATATGCATGAGGTTCGAAAGACTGTGGTTAAGCAAATGTTTTTTGATAACTCCAGAACACAGAAACTTTTAGCACGACTTGGGCATCAGAAAGTAGAAAGGGTTGTCACCAAGCTTAAGGAGCCTATAACAAAGCAGATAACAAGTGATCCTGTAGAAGTATTAGGAAAATTTTGGAAATTCTATGAAATTCTGTATAAAGCATAGAAATATGGAAATCAAGAAAAGGTACAAATGGAAATGTTTATGAAAGAATTAAATATGCCAAGGTTAGAGGTAGAGCAGCTCAATAACAGCTAGAATAGGAGGAGATGATATACAAATGTTGACGTATAACCAATCTACAGGAAAGTACCCAGAAACAGAGGGTATTCCTGAGGAAGTTTGGAAGTTGGTTGGGAAAAAAACTGATAAAAGGTCTGGAAGGTTTTGTTTAACAATATGTTAAGAGGAGGATAAGTACCAACATCCTGGAAGAAAGAGATGATAGCTGTAATACCTAAAGAGGGTAAAGATCCATCAGATCCGGCTTCATACAGGCCTATTTCAGTACTAAACCATGATTATAAAGCGTTTATGTCTAGAATGGTTAAAAGAATGGCAAAGGTCATGCCAAAATTGATAGATATGGATCAATGCGGTTTTATGGAGGGGAGGCAAACATTTGACAACATTAACAGAACATTGACTATCCACAGGAAAGCAGAATGTAAGAAAATACCACTGTTGTTGGTGAGTCTTGATGCAGAGAACGTCTTTGAGAGAGTAATCTGGGACTTATGAGCAGAGCAATGGAAGCATTTGTATTGCCTGATAAAATTATAAGGTTGATTAGGAGGATATATGAAGGATCGAAGGTGAAAATTAAAGTGGGTTGGGTCCTCTCTGATAATCTCTGCTTAGCAGAAGAACCAGGAAGGGGCATCTTTTCTCCCTTTTGCCATTTGCATTATATTTACAAGCAAAAAATAAAGGACTCAAATTCAAGAATATAACTGGTATGGTAGTCTAGAAAAGCTGGCTCTATTTGCAGATGACATTATTGTATAACAGATAAAACCAGAAAGGGACATTACAGTGCTATGGAACATATTAATACAGTTTCAAATCTTTTTGGGATACAAAATGAATGAAGCTAAAATAAAGCCAATAGCAGAAAATTTGTACCCACATACGAATTTGTTCAGAAATATCCATACTTATGGGGACATGATAAAATGAAGTATTTAGGAGTCTAGATTAAAAATGATTCCAGTGTGGGAGCTGAGGATATGTGGAAAGAGACTAAACAAAAGATCATACAAAAGCTAAGAAAATGGAAGCTCTGTTATATGGATATGGATAGCAAGATACAAACACAGTTAAAATGTGTTTAGTCCCTTTAGGCTTATACACAGGTCAGGCATACTTTTAACAATCAGAGGAGAAGCTGTGGACAGTAATTAAAAAAGAGCTGAAAGATTTTATCTGGGAGGGGAATATGGCAAGAGTCAGGTGGGATATGCTTATTCTTCCAACAGAGATTGGGATTACCCAATTTGAAGGAGTATTTCAGAGCAACACAGTTAAGACTCCTATACACAGCACAAGCAGAAAACGTTAATTCTAATTGGAGAGAGATGGTGATGAAACGGGGGGGGGGGGGCTCAAGAAACAACAAGAGACTGGGATTTTGGATGCAGACCTTTAAGGAGAATAACAATCATGCAGAATATTATATTCATAGAGTAGCAGAAAGTATTCAAAGAACTAAGCCAACATGGGAATGGAGAAAGGAGAATCTGCTTATAGGGATGACTGCAATTAGGGATACAGACAACAAGAAAAAGGGGCTGGGATTTACTGGAGAAATCTGGTAAAGGAACCAAGGTATTGGAAGCAAATAACTTGAGAAAGAAAGGTAACAGAATGGGAAGATGCCAAGAACTTATTTAATGGCAGGTTAGAGATTGGCTTCCCTATCAAGGACTGATAGAGTATAGGCACAGAGAAAGAAACTGGGGGTCCTTAATGAAAGACCAGCTCTGGTAAAATGTTTAGCATAATCTAGAACAGAAGCTGCTGTTAAGAAAGAAACAATTAGTACAGCATATAAAATATTGCAGGATAACTGTAAGAGTCAGAGGAGATTAGAAAGTATTGGGAAGAGAGCTTGGCTAAGCAATTCACAAAGAAGCAATGGGGGGATATATGTATGTTTCCCAAATATGCAACAAAGTGTAGATTTAGGATCTTTGCTTGGAGGTGCTTACATGGGTATTTTTTGTACCCCAAATAGACTACAAAAAATTTTTCCTCCGACAGCAAATGGTGGTGTGATGGGGAAGAAAGAGGTAACTGGGGACATACTTTATGGGAGTGTAATGAGTCGGCAGACTTTAAAGATTTCCTGCAGAGTGCTCTGTCAGAGATGCTGGGTTAGCACATTGGTGTAACTAAGGAAATATTTTTTTTCTGAGCTACGATACAGAATCGAAATGGCCTAAGCATAGTAAGGCCTTGCTGAGTCTAATTATGATGGCTTCCAAAAAAAGAAATTACTAGAAAATGAAAATCAAAGACTAAACAAACTTTAATAGAAGTAGCAAAGATAGCAACAGAGACAAAACAACTGGAATTTGGATCTTTAGAAAAGAGTAGGAGCAAATTTTTTATTTATTTATTTTTTTTATTTTATTTTACATTTGTTAACCGGGCTAGTCTGGCTGGATACATGTCCATTTTCAGCAGAGGCCCGAGGAGAAAAGCTCCATTAACATACTAGTAACTTACAAAGAAAAGAACAACAATCAAATACAAATCAAAAACCAAACAAACAAAATATATAAGGATACAAGCAAATAAAGGGACAAGTTATTATGTGGTTTAGAAAAATGCAGAGGGATTATAACAAGAGAATAACACTGGAGAGGCAACCTTCTTTTGTAATAATTGCTAGAATATGACTGACTAGTAAAAGAAGAATTGAAACTAAACTGACATATGGAGAGTCAAATAAAAATTACACTATTTACAATTTAGAATAGAACAATTTGTGCCAGGGCACTAGTATTAGGAGAGAGATAAGCATAGAAGAGATCTGTATAAAGCTAGAAAAAGAAAAGATGACAAGATGCAGTGATATAGCATGTAGGTGAAGGAAGTAGGAAGTGTAAGAAAAAAAAGAGAGACAAAGAAAATCTGCAAGTGGGTCAGTATAGGCATAATCAAAGGTAGAGAACAACCAGTAGAAGTGAAAAAGGCGGGGGACTGGAAAGAGGGGAATTCTTTGCTGAGCTCAGTCAGGATTAGAGCATGGGCATAGCCAGTGGGTTTGTAAGTGGTTTCTTATTTGTTTTTTGAAAAGGTGAGATGAGCTTAGGGTGGTCAGGTCTACGGGAAGTTTATTCCAATATGATCCTACAGTGTTGGCAAATAAGGAGTCACCTGCTTTACTGTGGGATTTGAGAGTAGTTACTAGAAGCTTACTGGCTGAGCGAAGGGAAGTAAGATTTTTATATGGGGTGATGAGGTTATTAAGTATGGGTGTGTTGGAGGGGTAATGTAGAATTTTATAAGTGATGACTAATTGATGTAGAAGTATTATGTTCTGAAGTTCTAGCCAATTGAGTTTTTTTAGACTGAGACAGTGATGAGTACGGAATGGGGAACCTGTGGCAAACCTGGCAATACTATGGTATGCTGTGTTAAGTTTTTGAAGGTTAGCTTTCGAAAGGTTGATAAATGATGGAGTGGCATACAATAGTGTGGAGATGAGGTGAGTTTGGGCAAGAGACACTCAGGTAGTGGCAGTAAGAAAGGGCTTTAGTCTGCAGAGGGCACCTATTTTTTTTATTAACAGTCTTGATGGTCAGATCAATGTGGCAGTCAAAGCTTAGCTGATTGTCTATAGTAATGCCCAGTAGTTAGTGGAGCAGTCAGGTTTAATGATAGTGCCATTACAGGACATAATGGAAAACGAGATTGGGGCAGATTTAAGGGTGGGGGTGAAGAGTAGTAATTTGTTTTTTTTGGGATTAAGGAGGAGACAGATATGTTGGAACCATTTTTCTGCTGCTGTAAAGACTTTTTGGGTGGAGGAGTGAAATTACATAGGGAAACATGGAAAGTGTGGGATCAATACATGAAGAGGAGGAGTGAAGTTTAAAAGAAGGCAGGAATTGAATGATGGTTTGTAATATATAATGTTTGCAACTGAGATTGCGTCGGTATGGTTTATTTTCATTTATATAAATGTAAGATTACCTACATGATAATTTAATAAAGTTTAAATTAAGATAATTAATAAACATCTTTCTCATAAAAAAAATGTTCAGTAAATTCAATTACTGGTTAGTCACCATACTGCCTTTATGCCTGCCAAGAGGAAATCTGGGGAAAGTAAGACAAAATCTTGAAGATTTAGGACTTTTGCTTGGAAATATGTATAGACATTTTTATACACCAAGTAGACTCAGGAGAATTTTTCCTCAGGGAGACAGCAAATGTTGGAGGTGTGGCAGGGAATAAAGAGGTACTTGGGAACATATTTTCTGGGATTGCAATGGACTGGTGGATTTTAAGGATTCCCTGTGAGATGCACTGCGGAGATGCTGGGTAGGCAGATTGGTGTGATGAGGAAGATGATTTTTCCGAGCTATGACAGAGAATCAGAATTGCCTAGACATGGTAAGGCCTTGCTGTGTCAACTTGTGGTGGCTGCCAAAAAAGCAATTAGTACAAAATGGAAATCAAAATCTAAACCAACTATATCAGAAGTAGTGAATACAGTAACAGAGATGAAACAACTGGAGTTGTTGGAGATCTTTAGAAAAGGGTAGGAGCAAACAACATAGGAAAAATGAGAATTGCTGGAACAATACATACAGGGGAGGAATGAGGTTTAAAAGAAGTCAGGGCTTAAATTATCTATGTAATGTTTGACTGAAAGTTATTGGGTGGATTATAAGTGATGTATAATGTTTGCAACTGGGAGTGTGTCAGTATGGTATGTGATGTAAAATGCTTGCAACTAGGATTATGTCTGTGTGGTTTGTTTTCATTTATATAAATAAATGATTGCTCATGTCATAAGTGATGGTTTAATAAAGATGTTTCTTGTTTTAAAAAAATGGGCAGGAATTGAATAATGCAATGTTGCTTAGTTTATATGACATATAGTAATATATGCGAAGTATGTTTATGTCAATTTAATTCAATTTGATTACCTTTGTATAAATCTAAAGTTGCCTATGTCACAAGTGATGATTCAATAAAGGTGTTTAAAACTGAATAATGGGTTAAAAAAACAATAATGGATATACACAATCATCAAAGTGGCTATGACTGCCTGTGGGGGTGGGGAGTTCTCTGTAGATGAAAGTACCTTTTGCTCTTATCTGGCCATTTTTAAACTGTCTTTAATCTGGCTTTGGAGGACATGTGTGCATGTGAATTAAGTCTGAATATTCTGACTACTGTCTTGTATAAAACACATTTGAAATGTGGCATTGGTCATTATTATAAATTGTTATACAAAGACATCTGAGAAGGATGCAGTCAACAATGTAGCTATAATGCAGACTTCCAAGACGGCTGCACACTGATGAGTGGCTTAATGTCAGCTCTCCCACTGTGAAAAATGAAACTGAGAAATAAGAGCTAGTAATTCTGTCAGCTTGAATAACATTGTGTTACTGGCTAGTAAGTATGCTGCCTGGATGCCAGCAAAGAATAAATTTACAGAATTTGAAAGAAAATCAATTAGAAAAGGTGAAGAAAAAAGACTGATGTTGAAGAATCCTGCAGCTGTTCAGCAACAGACAGTTCGACCTTCAGCTTGGGTACAAGAGATGGCTTCCAGTAATTTAAAGGAAAAAAAGTGTACTCAGAGGTGATTAAAGTAAATGAAACACTGAAGTACTATATCAATTAACAAAAGGCTGGAAAAAACTTTAACTAGATATTCAAATGAGCTGATAAAACTTCAAAAAAAATCAGATGCTGAAATGAAGAAAAGGCTGGCCGAGTTTCAGAATTCTCAAGAACAGCTGTTTCAAAAACTGGTAGAGTGAGAAGTCAGCGCATGCAAAGAAAACCTGAGATCTTCTGATCTACCAAGGAAACTGGAAGGAATAAATTATATTAATTTTGTGAACACACAGATAAGCAACTGGATTGGTATTCCACAGCAGAATTAAGGACATAACCAGTGTACGCTCAAATCTGGCCATGAGAAAGCATCTAAGACCTGTATTAGTAAAGATGAAATCAGACCAGCAGAAAGAGTTGATCCAGACAAAACTACGGCAGAAGAGAAAAGTATTAAACATTGGAGAGAGAATGTTTGTGGAAAACGATAACTTTACACCAGGCAGAAGAAAAGTAAATTTATCCCAGCCATCAGGGAATGTCACGTGAAAAGAAAGTACAGTTGTGTACACTTACCGTAAATGTAGATATTTGAGTGTATTCACTGTTGCAGTCATCACATTTGGGTTAGCTGTCTGCAGGTAGCCCTCAGCCAGCCTGAATGCCAGAGTCTTGGGATTTTTTCTGCATCAGATGCTGTCGCTTCTTCCATGACGTCAGGTCGTCAGGGATATAAAACATGCAGCCGATGCCATTACATCAGTTTTTCTTGCCCCAGATGTCAGGTGCCCCCACCATAGGAAGCAATTATATAGTATGAACACCCCCAACAAAAAGCAAATACACATGATATAATATATACCAAACAAATAGGATAGGTAAAAGTCAAGAGAAGTCTGGGGTCTGGAGGGAGCGTAACTAGGACTGCAACAGTGAATACACTCGAACATCTACATTTATGGTAAGTGTACACAACTGTACTATGTTCTTCGTGTTTCACTGCTGCAGTCATCACATTTGAGTTGATTACCAAATCTAAGGAAGGGTGGAGGTAGTTAAAGAGCATTAGGGCTAGCAATCAGGCCCTGTAAGACTGGATTTAGAAAAAAAATAGGCAAGTGGTAATGCTTGGTGAAAGTATGTTCAGAGCTCCAGGTTGCAGCTTCCAGGATGTCCCTGGTAGGGACTCCTCTGAGAAATGCAGTAGAGGTAGATGCAGCCCTAGTGGAATGGGTTCTTATCCCCTGTGGGGTTGGTTTTCCATGGTGCTTGTAGCAGAAATGGATGCGATGTGCTATCCACTTGGAAATGGTTTGCTTTGAAATGGCCTTCCCTTCTGCCCCTGCAGCAAAGCTGACTAGCAGCTGGTCAGATTTTCTGAGAGGTTTAGTCCTGTCCAAATAGAATCTAAGCTGTCTATGCACGTCCAAGAAATGCAGTATCATTTTTCCTTTATTCTAGGGATTAGGGAAAAAGTACGCAAATGAATAGACTGGTTTAGAGCCACACTAGATACCACCTTGGGCATAAATGATGGATTAGTCCTGAGGGACACCCTATCCACGTGGAAGATAATGAAGGGTTCCACTGCCATAAGGGCCTGCAGTTCAGACACTCTTCTTGCAGAAGTGATGGCTAGAAGTAAAGCTGTTTTCCAAGAAAGGAATTTCAACTCTGCTCTAGCAGCTGATTCAAAGGGGGAAAGTGTAAGTTTTTCCAACACAAAGTTTAGGTCCCAGGCTGCAGTGGGAGCTCTCCTGGGGGGGGTCTTACATTTTTGGCCCTTCTAAGGAATTGTTTTAGCAGTGGATGAGAGAAGAGGGTGGCTCAGTATTATAATGTGCTGATATGGCTGAAGCATAAATCTTAATTTAAGAGAAAGATAGGCCCTTGTGGAGCACTTCTGTTAAATAATCTAGAATATGAGGTACAGTGGACACCATTGTGCCCATCCCCTGAGATTGGCTCCAGGAACAACATCTTTTCCACTTTTCTGAATAGGATTTTCTAGTACTAGGCCTCCTTGCCTCAAGGATGACATCCAGCACTTGCTTACTGAGGGTCTCTAGAGGTGAGTTCAGGGGATTTGCCAGGCTGCAAGGTTCAGGGTTTGAAGCAGAGGGAGCAAAATATGGTCTGCCAGCTGGGACAGCAGGGAAGGGGTTCTGAGTTAGGTGCCACGGTTGTAGCAGTGTCAGAATGCGCAAAAGGGGGTACCAGTGCTGGCGTGGCCAGTCTGGTGCAATCAGTATTGTCCTTGGCTTGTCCTGTTTGATCTTTAGTAGGACCTTCGAAAGGAGAGGCAGAGGGAGGAAGGCATAAACTGAGAGGCCTTCCCAGGTAAAGGACAGGGTATCCACTTTCCAAGCTTGACTGAGGAGTTCTGGTGCAGTATTTGTTCAATTGGTAGTTCAGAGGGGAGGCAAACAGGTCTACCTCTAGCATCCCCCATTTGTTCCTCAAGAGCTTGAATATTTTGGGTTCCAGTTTCCATTCGTGTGGGTCCATGAGATTTCTGCTTAAGTAGTCTGCCAGTGAATTTAGTTTGCCTGGCAGGAAATGAGCTTGTAGGTTCACTTGGTTGCTCAAGGCAGTGTTCCATGGAGCCATGGCTAGTCTGCAGAGTTGGTAGGTATGGGTTCCCCCCCCTGCTTGTTTATGTACTGCATGACTGTGGTGTTGTCTGTCTTTATCAATAGTTGTCCTGGAAGAATAAGGTTTTTGAAGGCGGTCAGAGCATTCTGTACAGCTAACATTTCTTTTTGATTGATATGCAGGTGCATCTGTATTGGGTTCCATTTGCCCTGAATGCACTGGCCTGCCATGTGTGCCCCCCATGCATAGTCTGATGCGTCTGTTGTTAGGGTTTGGGCAGCAAGGGGTAGAGTGAAAGGGAGTCCCTTTTTGTGGTTGCAGGCCTCCACCCACCAAAGGAACTCTGCCCTTAGGCAAGGAATGATAGGAATCATTGTTTCCAGGTCCTGAGAATGTTGACACCATAGACTTTTTAGATACCTCTGAAGTTTACTCATGTGCAGTCTTGCATATGGAATTAACAGAATGCAAGAGGTCATGAACCCCAGGGCTTGTAGGATTTTCCTTGCAGACAGCTGGGTTTTTGTGACCAGTAGGTTGAAGTAGGTTGTCAAATAAACGTGTTTCTCTGGAGTGAGGAATGCCATCTGGGAAGTTGTGTTCAAGCTTGCTCCCAGGAATACAATCTGTTGGCAGGATAATAGGTGTGATTTCTTCTCGATGATGGTGTACCCCAGTGAAGTCAGAAGTCTCTTTACAAATGCCAAGTAGCAAGTCCTGACTCTCTGCCTGAATCAGGCAATCGTCCAAATATGGGTAAATCTGAATATTTCTCTGCCTGCAAAATGCAATGGCTGGAGCTAGGCACTTTGTGAATACCCTGGGCACAGTAGATAAGCCAAAGGGAAGTGCAGAGAACTGATAGTGCACAGAGCCTGCCATGTAGCGTGGGTATTTCCTGCAAGATTCCCTTATTGGGATGTGCAGATAAGCTTCTTTTAAGTCTAGGGCTGCCAGCCAGGGATCCTTGGTTAGCATAGGAAGAAGCTGTTGAAGAGTTATTTTGAATTTTGGAACCACCAGAAAGGTGTTTAGGACAGACAGGTCCAGGATAGTATGCCAGGGAGTTTTCTTTTCTAGGAACCAGGAACAGTCTTGAATAGAAACCTTGTCCCCTTTGTTCTGCTGGGACAGGTTGAATAGCCTTGATACTGAAGAGAGAGAGAATTTGTTTTTGGGCCTTTGCCCACTGGTTTGGGGGGAGGTCTGGCCATCCACTTGGGGGTGGGAGAGTGTGGAATCTGTAATCTAGGGAAACTATGTTTAAAACCCATTTGTCTTGGGTAATGAATTCCCAGTTTCTTGCATGCAGGGCTAGCTTTCCTCCTCCAAAAAGTTGAGCAAGGCTTAGAAGAGTTAAGGATAAGTCATTGTGCCATTTTTCTGTAGGGAGTGGCTTACTACTCCCTGCTTTGGAAGTGGGAGCCCCCCACTGCTTAGATCTGTGCATAGCCTGAGACTGGAGTCTTGGTGGTCTGCTGCTCCTGGGTTTGGACTGAGAAGGCCTGGAAGGGACTGGAAAGGACCAGTTATTTGAAGGCCAGTGCCTACCGAATCTAGGTGGCTGTACCTGAAAGAAATTTTTAAAAGTTTGCATAGATTTAGCTTTTTCCTCCATTCTTTTAAGGACTTCTGCTTTGTTGCCAAAACGGTGCTCTTGGTTTAAGGGTGTATCCAGTAGTTTAACTTTAACATGATCTGGCAAGTTTTGTTCCTTAAGCCAAGCATGCCTTCTAAGTACAGACCCAGTGACAGCAGCCCTGCAAGATGCGTCTAAAGCATCAAACCAACATTGCAAAGTATGTTTACCAACTTGATCAGCAGAATGCATTAACTCTTGTTAATCATTGTGTTCAGCACAGCACAGTCAGGAATCAACATAATTTTTCTGTTTAATTAGTCCCATAATATGCTGCAGCTACTTTAACATATGAAACTGGCAATTTAAAGCCCTAATGGCCAGAGTATCAGATGTGTATACCTTCTTACCAAATCTGTCTAAAGCCCTAGATTCCCTGTCAGAAGGGGTAGGATTTTTAGCAGTAGTAGCCTTAATGCTTTTAGGTCCTTGGGAAATGGTCTCTGGATCCGCAGTAGGATTCTTGAAGAGGAATTTGAGAGAGTCAGGTACTCTACAGTACATATCAGGTTTCCTGGGACCTGGAGGCAAAGGGTCTAGGGTAAGGCTAGGTCCAAAGAAAACATCCTCTACAATCTCCAGAACAGGAGGGATAGCTAGAGCCCTGTGCTGAAGCAGATTTAAGAATTCCCTAACTCTCTTTTTAGACAGAGAATAGTCCTAACTTTCCCAGTGGAAATGTTCCCTAAGGGTATGCAAGGTTTCACAAAAAGAAAAAACCTCTGGAGGGGAAGCAGAGGGAATGGAATCCTCTGCATCAGAATCCTCATAAGTAGATAAGGGTAAATCCTGGTAGTCAGAAGGAATAGAGATTTCTGATCAGGAATCTGATGAATCAGAAGGAAAATCAGTTCTAGGTCTCTTAGAGGGGGAAGGCTGGCTTCCCCTAATTAAGGTAAAAAGGTCTTCAGCCATTCTAATCATTTGTTTTTGAGGCATGTGGGCCTGAGAATGCGTTTTGGTCATCGGTTTTCTAGGCATAGTGTGAGCTTTAGGCCTGAGGAATTTGGTATTTTTAGCTTAAAATGAAGTTGTTGGTTTAATATGAAAATCCGTAGGCCTGAATATACCCTCACAAGCCGGTAACTGCACAGCGGCTCCAGACCCATCCAAGGTAGAGACATCATTAGGTTCCACAGTCGAAGAAGCATCTCGTGACATACTCAGAGGCCTGTGAATCTGTATAAGCGGATATCAGGGGCTGCGAAAACACCTCACGAGTACCGGCGCACTGGCAACTAGCTTAACGGAAGCATCGTCGGCAGTTTTGGACCTCTGCGGTCTGTCTCTATCTTTATCCTTACATTTTTTTGAAAGATCGGTAGGCGGATGGCTTAACGAAGCCATTTCAGAGTACGGAGATCGAGAACAAAAATATTTAGCTACAAGAATAGCCCGACGAATTACGGGCGCTGAACAAGACAAAACCGACAGTAAGGGACGTCGTGGTCTGGGCCTAAACAGGTGACGCAGTAAGAATGAAAATCTCTATGAAGTATTTGCTTTCTACAGGCAAGATATTAAATTTTTCTGACATCGGTTAGAGCAAGAAAAAAGGATCCCCAACGGGGTATTTATCTTTTTGAAGACTTCAGGTCTGAAACTCGAAAACGAAAATTTCAGGAGTCAGCCGACCGGCACTTGCAAACTGCTTCTGCTTCGGGCACCACACGGCAAGAAAGACTGATGTAATGGCATCAGCTGCATGTTTTATACCCCTGACAACCTGACGTCATGGAAGAAGAGACAGCATACGACGCAGAAATCCCAAGACTCTGGTATTCAGGCTGGCTGTGGGCTACCTGCTGGCAGATAACACAAATATGATGACTGCAACAGTGAAACACGAAAAACATCAGAACCTGCAGTTAAAAAAGGAATAATTAGTAGAGCACATAAAATATTGCATAACTATAAGAACCAGGGGAGGTTAGAAAGGATTTGGAAGACAGATTGGATAAGCAATTCACAAAGAAACAATGGCGGATATATGCATTTCTCCCAAAAATGCAACAAAGTCTAGAATATTTAGGATCTTTGCTTGGAAGTGTTTACATAGGTATTTTAATATCCCAATTAGACTCCAAAGAATTTTTCCTTGGGTAGATAGCAAATGTTTGAAGTATAAAGGGGAAGCAAGAGATAACTGGGAACATATTTTCTGGGAGTGTAATGAGTTGGCAGACTTTAAAGATTCCATGCAGAATAATCGGTCAGTAATACTGGGTGAGCAAATTGGTGTAACTAAGGAAATTATTTTTTGAACTATAATACTGAATCAGAATTGCCTAGACACAAGTAAGGCCCTGCTGTGTCTAATTATGGTGGTTGCCAAAAAAGAAATTATTTGGAAATGGAAATCAAAAGTCTAAACCAACTGTACTAGAAGTAATGAATACAGTAACAGAGATACAACTGGAAATGGGATCATTAGAAAAGGCTAGGAGCAAATTACACAGAAAAAATGGAAATTGTGGCAAGAATACATTTAGACAAGGAATGAGGTTTAAAAGAAGGCATGACTTGACTTAGCTATGTAATGTCTGACTAACAGTGACTTGATAGATAAGTGCTCTATAATGTTTAAAATTATGTCAATGCTGTTTGTTTTCATTTATATAAATGCGTGACTACCTATGGTACAAATGACAATTAGAGATGTTTTTTGTTTAAGCAATTAATAAAGAGGTGAAGGATTTTATCTGGGAGAGGAAGAGGGCTAAAGTCAAGTGGGATAAGCAGATCCTTAGAGGAAGGTGGTTTGGGATTACCTAACTTGAAAGGATATTTTAGAACTACACACCTCCTGTACATAGCACAAACAGAAAGTTATAATTGAAAGTGAAAATGACGAAATGGTGGGAAAATCAAGTATTATGAGACAGTGGGATTTTGGATGCAGATCCTTAAAGAGAGTAACAGCCATACAGATTATTATATTCATAAAGTAGCAGAAAGTATTCTAAGAATGAAGCAACATGGGAATGGAGAAATGAGATTCTGCTGATAGGGATGAGTGAAAGTAGGGGTACAGAGAATAGGCAAAAAGGGGACAGGAATTTAATGGGAAAAAATGGCAAAGAAGCCGAGGTATTGGGAACAAATAATTAAAGAGGGAAAGGTAACAGAATGAGAATAGGCCAAGAATTAGAAGTTATGTACATACCATAACGTTCCATGTTAGTAGTCTTCTCTCGCCTTCTTTCTTGCTGGATGGGTTCGGAGCCGATCCTCGGCTCCGACTCGGCACTTGCTAAGCTCGAGAACTCATTTTACCAGCTCGGGGCAACCCTATATCCCATGATGCAAGGCGTGACTACCTCAGATCTCGTTTGGTAGCTAGAAGAAAACCCTGCCAAAAACACTTACTAAATGTAGGAGAAACTAGGCCGATAGCCACTAACAATAATGACTCTTCCTACTGGGAACTCTGGAAAGAGTGACAACACCCCCAACAAAAGGAAGGTACAACCTCAAGATCAGTCCAGGCCAGGGGGAAGGAGGGAGGGACGCAAGAAAGAAGGCGAGAGAAGACAACTAACATGGAACGTTATGGTATGTACATAACTTCTAAATGTTAAGTTGTCAAACTCGCCTTCATTCTTGCTGGATGGGACCACGTCCCTAGCACCTCTATCCTGGGTGGCTCAATGGAACAGACTCTTGAGAACTGTGGAACCAAACCTAGCCCTGTCCCTGGAGGCCAAGTCCAATTTGTAATGAGAGACAAAGGTGTGAGGAGTGGCCCAAGTGGCTGCTGCAGAAATGGTGTCAATAGTTAGCCTATCCTGAAAGGCTGTGGATGTGGACAGGCTCCTGGTAGAATGTGCTTTTGGTTTTGAGGACAGTTGCTTGCCTCTAAGATGATAAACATAGGAAATGATAGAATACAGCCATCTGGATAAGGTCACTTTAGAGACTGGGAGACCTTTTCTGTTCTCTGCATAAGAAAGGAATAGTTGATCAGATTTTCTGAATTGTTTAGTTCTGTCCAAATAATATCTGAGTTGACGATGGACATCTAAGCAATGAAGTTTTTGTTCAGCTTTGTCTGAATAATTAGGGAAAAAAATTGGCAAATCAATAGATTGATTAAGATTCGTCTGGGAAGCAACTTTGGGCAAAAAAGATGGATTAGGTCTTAAAGATACCCTATCTTTGTGAAAAACCAAGTAAGGGGAACGGACACAGAGGGCTTGAAGTTCAGAAACCCTTCTAGCTGAAGTAACAGCCACCAAGAAAATTGTTTTCCAGGAAAGAAACTTTAAGGAGCATGTAGCAGCCGGTTCAAAGGGGGGTAGAATCAAGGATGCCAGCATTAAGTTCAAATCCCATTGCGGAGGAGGATCTCTGATTGGAGGCTTCAGGAGAAATATACCTCTCAGAAAGGCTTTGCAAAGCTTGTGGGACATTATGTTTTGATCCGCTAAGCCCACATGAAAATTTGAGATTGCTGCCAATTGGACTTTAACTGTAGAAGAAGAAGACCCTGATTGAAAAATCTCTGCTAAGAAGTCCAAAACTGAATGCACTGGAGCAGTAAAGGGATCTATGTGTTTAGACTTTGCCCAGAAAGAAAAACGTTTCCACTTACTAGCATAAATCTTTCTGGTGGAGGACTTTAGAGAAGCTACTATGATATTCCTAACGGGGTTAGAGATCATAGGAAGCCTGGCTAAGGAAGGAAGTGGAGCAACCAAGCAGTGAGGTTGAGAGAATGAATGGCCCGGTGCGGTTGACCCGACTGGTGGGTCAGAAGATCTGGAACTGGGTCCAGATGCCAAGGCTGCGCCAGGAGATGACGATGCAGGGTCGGAAACCAAATTTGTCGAGGCCAGTAAGGGGCAATGAGGATCAACTTGGCTCTCAATACGGTAGCTTTCTGAATAACTTGTGGTATCAGTGGAAACGGAGGAAAGGCATACAGAAGTCCCCGGGGCCAATCCTGGGTTAGAGAGTCTCTCGGGGAATGGCCTGGTAGAGGAAAGAGGGTGAAGAAGTCCGGGCATTTGCTGTTTTGGGGTGTAGCAAAAAGGTCGCAGGAAGGGAAGCCCCACTTCTGAAAAATCTCGTCCGCTACCGATTGCTTGAGAGACCACTCATGTGGCATGAGAATAGCTCTGCTCAGTCTGTCCGCTAAGAGGTTGGATCTCCCGGGGATATGCGTTGCTATCAGAAACCGATGAGAGGAGATTGCCCATTGCCAAAGTCTGAGAGCTTCTCGACACAGTGGGTAGGACCTGGTCCCGCCCTGCTAGTTGATATACCAGACTACAGACATGTTGTCCGTTTGAACTGCAATAGTCCCCAAGGGAAGAAAGTCGCTGAGGGCTTGCAACGTTAAAAGCACTGCTCTCATCTCTAGGACATTTATGTGCAGATGGTATTCTATGGGTTGCCAAGTCCCATGGACCATCCTGCCCTGATAATGCCCCCCCCACCTGATCAGAGAGGCATCCGAAGTGACTGTGGCAACCGGAACTGGGGGAACAAACAGTCGGCCCTGATGGAGCAAGGAGAAGACATCCACCAGGTTAGATGACTCTTGCAAGACTGCGTGACAAAAATCTCGTGACTCATGGGGAGCTGCTGGAATGACCACTAAGCGAACAACATCCACTGCAGAAGACGCATGTGGAAGCGGGCTAATGGCAGTAGAACAATGGCCACAGCCATAAGACCCAGAACCTTCAGGACAAATTTGGCTCTGATCTTCTTGCTGAGTAATATGATCTGAACATACTTCTGAATGTCCAGAATTCTTTGTTTTGTGAGTCTGGCTGACATACTGACAGTGTTTAATTATGTGCCTATAAAGGTAATAGATTGGCAAGGCGACAGAGAAGATTTTTCGAAGTTTATTGAAATCCCCAATTGTTTGCAGGTTTGCAGAGTGTAGTCTCTGGCCTCGAGAAGTTGAAGCCTGGTGGTGGCGGAGAGGAGCCAGTCGTCTAGATACGGAAACACCTGGAATCCTTGACGTCTCAGATGAGCCGTAACCACTGCCATACATTTGGTAAACACTCTGGGGGCTGTAGTGAGGCCAAAGGGCAGGGCTCTGAATTGAAAATGACTGGACCCCAGCCGAAAGCGGAGAAACCTTCTGGAGCACCTGTGAATCTTTATATGATAGTACGCATCCTGAAGGTCTATTGAGCACATCCAGTTGTCCTTGCCCAAAAAGGGCAGAATGGATTGAAGCGTGACCATCCGGAACCTTGCCTTCTTGACAAACTTGTTTAGTTTGCTGAGGTCTAAAATTGGTCTCCAATCTCCCGTCCTTTTGGGGACCAAAAAGAATCTTGAGTAGATGCCGGATTCTACTTGGTCTGCTGGCACTATTTGGACGGCTCTTTTTGCTAGGAGCTTTGATACCTCCTGCTTTGCCAATTCCCTTAGACCGGGTGAGACGTCTGGAAGGGAATGATGAGGAACGGGATACCTCTCGAAAGGGATATTGTAGCCCTCGGATATGATCGACTGTACCCATTTGTCTTGAGAGAGGGAACGCCAGGCTATTGGGTACAGTGACAATCTTCCCCCGACTGCCTCCAAGGGTGGGCAGTCGGGCAACACCTCAGGGATGCTGGAAGGGTTTATCAGGGAGAGTCTCCCTGCTACCCTGATTCTGTGGACCCCCTCTGCCCTTAGGGCGGCGCCTATTGTTATTATTACCCCCTCTGCCTCTGGGGGTAAACTGACTACGTGTGTCCGGCGTGACTCCTTGAGATTTACGGAACCACATTTTCCCTCCCTTCTGACCCTTTGGATAGGGTCTTGAAGGGGTGGAGAAATGGACTCCTACGGCAGAAAGGGTCTTGCCGTCTTGTTCACACCTGGTCAATGTATCCTTCACCTGAGGCCCGAACAAAGCCGAACCGTCAAAGGGGGTATTGGTGAAGGATGCCTTAAAGGGGTCTGCAAAATTACAAAGCCGCATCCAGGCCTGACGCCTAAGTGCCACTCCTGTGCCTGCGGCCCTACTCGCCCCATCGGCTGCATAAGAAATGAGCCGCATGGAGGAGTTAGTCAAAGAATTGAGGATTCCTAGCTGTGAGGCAATCTTATCCTGAGCCCCAGTCGCCAAAGGATCCTGAACCACTTCACCTAGTTCCTTGAGAATGTCTCTCTGAAGTCTGGTAAAGTGACAAAGGTAGCTCAGCGAGCGCATAGCAAAGGTCGCTGATGAAAACATCCGCTTGCCGTACCTATCCATGGTCCTGGAATCCTTATTAGGTGGATGGACAGGCACAGAAGGATCAGCAAGTTCCTTCTTGGTGGCCGCCGCCACCACCATAGCATCAACAGGGACGCCCTTAGAAAGAAACTGTTTGTCTGTAGGGGCTGTAATAAATTTGGAGGGCCTCCTAGGAACTGGTTCCACAGAATCCGGGGCTGCCCACGCCTTCCGAGCCACTACTTGCATGAGTGGGTCGAAAGGCGGAGACACCCAGGAGGTGGAGGGTCGAGATCCAAAAGCCTCCAGGTATACCGACTCATCCTCAGAGGGGTCAATGGAAGGCCAGTTCCCCCCTCTGCTTAAGGAGTTCCAGGATGTCTGAAAAAGAGACATCCTCAGAGGGGGACCATGGGGAACCCTCTGACTCATCTAAGTCGGTATCTGATGTAGTAGACTCAGGGGAGTCTGTGTGCGTCCTCTTATGCGGGGGTTCTGCTGCGGGATCAGGAGAAACCTCAGAAGAGGAAGTTATTCCCAATGGGGAAACCTGGGGTGATGGATCTCTGGGTCCGGGAGCAAGAGACTGGCAAGAGACATCAACAGACACCGAAGATGGAGGAGCTAAAGGAATAGACCGTTGACCTAGCTCAGGGGCTTGGACACTCCTCATCACCTCGAAGGCTCCCCCCTCCCAGGGAGGCCAGAAGAATCCCGCTTCGAAGAAACAGGAATCCCCGGCCCTACCGAAAGAGAAGGCTCCGAAGCCGGTGTCGGTGCCGAGCTAACCAATGCCGAAGCTCCAAGAGGGAGAGCAGGGTCGGACAAGGGTCCGATGCCACTCACCCCCTCGGAGCCAACAAGGGAGACTCGACGACCGGATCCCTCCAAAGAAGGTCTCATGGAGGAGATCGGAGCCGAAGACGTCGGAGCCGAAAGGGGCAGTATCGGCTCCGGCGCACCCACGGTCACCGTTCCGAGAAGCTCCGGCTCCGAACTCTGAAGGAGAGTCGGAGGAGGAAGTTCAGGGGGATAAGAAATAGCAGACGTCTGTTGAGACGGGCTATGGAGCATTTGGGCTAGTGCCTGTGACTGCAACAGTCTGCTTACCACCCTCTCTAAATCGTGGTCTGACAGCCTGGAAGATCTTGAAGATCGGCTCCGATGGCTCCACTCCGACAAAAGAGGAGATCCCGGAGCCGAGCGAATCGACTCCAGGGAAGGAGACCGAGATCTTTTTCTGGATGGAGCTATCAGAGCAGACAACCCCTCGGTTCCAGACGGAGCCGAAGACTTATCGGCTCCAATACTGGATAAAGACACGTCCGCTCCGGCCGGAGCAGACAAGGTAATGGGTATCTGTGCGTTGGAGCCGGACGGAGCCGACACAACAACTTCCAAAGTGGAAAGATCAGCTCCGGCCGGAGCCGATCTCGACTCCGAAGGAGTCGGAGCCACAGCCGATGGCTTGGACACTACAGCCTGGGCTTTTGATGGCTTAGAGGGTTTAACCGACCCAGCCTTGGTCGGAGAACCCTCTGGCTTTAACAAGCCACGAAGAATTAATTTATTTCTTCGTTCCTGCAGGACTCTCTGGCTAAAGGAGTGACAAATGGCACAGGAGTCCTGCATGTGTAAAGGCCCCAGGCAGTACACACAAGAAGTGTGACCGTCTGTCAGAGACATTTTCTGACAGCACGAGTCACACTTCTTGAAGCCTGAGACCTTCACTTCCTTAGACATAATTATGTCCACAGATGCACAAACACACAACAGTCACACAGTAAACCCCCAAAAAACAGACAACACACAACTTGACAGGAATTAACTGAGAGGGAGGCTTAAGGCCTAAAGAAAGGAATAAATCCTAACGTAAGAAAAGGGAAATATAGGGTAGAGATTAACTATTAGTATCAAATATACTCAATAATGGAAAAAATAGGAGCTAAGGGAGAAAAAACCCTGACTAAACTTCACAAATTGAATATTTACCTGAGCTGGTAAAAAAGAGACCTCTTCGCGAAGCGGCAAACGAGATCTGAGGTAGTCACGCCTTGCATCATGGGATATAGGGTTGCCTCAAGCTGATAAAATGAGTTCTCAAGCTTAGCAAGTGCCGAGTCGGAGCCGAAGATCGGCTCCGAACCCATCCAGCAAGAATGAAGGCGAGTTTGACAACTTAACATTACATTTGGACTGCGGGTTAGAGGCTGCCTTCCCTATAAAGGATTCTTAGGGAGTATAGGCAACAAGAAGGGGATATGGGAATCATAAGTGAAAAAACAGCACTGGTAGCAGTTTTAGTTGAAACTATAACAGAAGCTGCTGTTAATAATGGTTAATTAGTTGGGCATATAAAATAAAGTATGACAACTATAGGAATTAATACAAGGAGGCTAGAAACATTGGAAAGATACTGAATAAGCAACAAACAATAGAAGAACACATGTAGGACTCTCAAATATGCAACAAAGTCTAGAATATTTGCTTGGAAGTGACTGCATAGGTATTTTATACCCCAAGCAGACTTCAATTTTTTTCCTGAGGTAGAATGCAAATACTAGAGGTATGATGCAGAAGAAAGCGGTAAATGGCAACATATTTCTTGGAAGTGAAATGAGTTGGCATTCTTTAAAAATTCTCTACAGACTACTCTATCAGAAATGCTGGGTGAGTAAATTGGTGTAACTAAGGAAATTATTTTTTGAGCTGGGATACAGGATCCCAATTGCCTAAATATAGTAAGGCCTTGCTAAGTTTAATTCCGGTGGCTGCCAAAAAACAATTACTAGAAAATGGAAATCAAAGTCTAAACCACCCGTATCTGAAGTAGTGAGCATAGTAAAAGAGACAAAAGAACGGGAAGTGAGACCTTTGGAAAAGGGTAGGAGCAAGCTACATTGAAAAAATGCATGCACAAAAATTATTTGAAGAGAGGAATGATGTTTAAGGGAATGCAGTAATTTTGTGAGCTACGTAATGTTGAATGGACGACGATGGTACAAAAGATTGTGTGTGATGTATAATGTTTGCAAATGAGAATGTGTCATTTTTTTATTTTTATTTATATAAACTTATGATTACCTATGTCATAAGTGATAATTCAATAAAGATGATTAAAAAAGAATCCTTCATGCATCTACAGAGTTGTTTTTCTCCCTCTCATTACTGAAAATGTTTCCATAGACATGGGCTATGTGCAGATGCAAACAGTCTTGAGAGCTGAGCATTCTTTGCTGAGGGAAATGCAAAATTTAAAGGTACAAAGGCAAGCGGTGCCATGTAAAATAAAGTTTAAAATTACTGGAAGTGAATAACAGATAGCAACTCCCCTAGCGGCCTTAATACTTTATTGCATTTCATACAACAATGCATAATTTAGCTTTAAAGATAGACAGTGAACTTTTTTCTTAAGGCTAGAATTTAATATTTTCTAAAAGCATACAAAAGGTGTTTTTCACATCTTGGAAGGGAACAGAAAAAAGAAAATAACAGATACCTGTCAGTGTATGTGGGAGGACAGGCTGTGAAGTACAGTTTTGTACCTACCATAAATGTAGATGTTCAAGTGTATATACTGCTGCAGTCATCACACTTGGGTTATCCTGTCGTCAGGTGGTCCCGCAGTCGGCTGAATCCCAAAGTCCTGGTCCAGCGTCGGTTGTCGTCGCTTCCTCCCTGACGTCAGTGCGACAGGGGTACAAAAGAGGCAGCCGACGCCATTTTCTTCAGTTTTTCTTGCCCCAGATGTCAGGTGCCCCCAACTAGGAAGGCAATACAATAGCTATACAAAAAACAAACCTTAGCAGATAAACAAAAGTACTAGCTGTTTAGCTGTTAGCAAATACACCATATAGACATGCATCCAATTGATTGATGTACATGGAATTGTAACTAACACCCTGGTATGTAGAAAGGATGGTGGGAGGGTAACCTGGACTGCAGCAGTATATACACTCGAACATCTACATTTATGGTAGGTACAAAACTGTACTATGTTCATTGTGTTATACTGCTGCAGTCATCACACTTGGATTGAATCCCAAAGCTATGGAAGGGTGGCTGGTACTAAACTGGGTTAGGCGAAGCTAGGATGCCCTGCAGAACTGCAGTGGCAAAAAACAGCTCTGATTTTTGAGTATAATGGAAGGTGGTAGTGCTTGGTAAAGGTGTGCACTGAACTCCAAGTAGCTGCCTCCAGAATGTCCTTGGTTGGAACCCCCCTGAGAAAGGCTGCTGAGGTTGCTGTAGCCCTGGTAGAATGGGATCTAATATTAACAGGCACTGCTTTCTCATGGTGCGAGTAGCAAAAGAGGATACAATGTGCTATCCATTTGGAGATGGTCCGTTTTGAAATAGCCTTTCCTTGTGAACCTGCAGCATAGGATACAAAGAGTTGGTCAGTTTTTCTGAAAGTCTTTGTCTTATCTAGATAGTAACGTAGCTGTCTGTGACTCTCCAAAGAGTGAAGGAGTCTTTCTCCTTTATTCTGGGGGTTTGGATAAAAGGTGGGTAAATGAATGGTCTGATTTAAAGCCACACTGGATACTACCTTTGGCATGAAGGTAGGATTAGTTCGTAAAGAGACTCTGTCCTGATGGAAAATGATGAAAGGTTCCACTGCCATAAGTGCCTGTAGTTCTGAGACCCTGCGTGCTGAGGTAATAGCCAGCAACAAAGCTGTTTTCCAAGACAAGAATTGTAGTTCTGCTGAGAAGGCTGGTTCGAAAGGAGGCAGTGTTGATTTTTCTAAAACGAAGTTCAGGTCGCAAGCTGGCATTGGGGGTTTTCTGGGGGGTCTTATATTCTTAGCCCCTCTGAGAAACTGCCTTAGTAAAGGGTGTGAGAAATTGGAGGATCCGTATTATATTGAGCTGAAATGGCTGAAGCATGGATCTTAATGGATGAGAAAGAAAGGCCTTTGTGTAGCATCTCAGTTAAGTATTGTAGTATTTGAGGAATGTTTGGTATCCAAGGATTTTGGCCTTTAGCCTGGTTCCATGCACAAAATCTTTTCTATTTGTCTGAGTAAGTTTTCCTGGTGCTGGGCCTCTTGGCCTCCAAAATGACATTCGGGACGTCTTTTGAAAGAAGTGTTGATTGATAATTCAAGGTATTCTCCATGCAGCTAAATTTAAAGTTCTGAGCTGGCTGTGAAGGATCTGAGAGTTTTTCTGAGTCAACAGTAGTGGGAATTGAGGCAAGATCCATGGAGGGCTGCGAGTCAAGTTCCTTAATAATGGGTACCAGTGCTGGCGTGGCCAGTCCAGAGCAATGAAGATCATCTGTGGTCTCTCTGATCTGACTTTCAGTAATACCTTCGTCAGTAGAGGTAGTGGTGGGAAGGCATAGACTGTCAATGCTGTCCAACTGAATGATAGGGCGTCCACTTTCCAGGCTAGGGAGTGATAAGCCCTTGTGCAAAATTTTTGTAATTGGCAATTGTTGGGGGAGGCAAATAGATCTATGTCTGGACATCCCCATCTTTGAGTTATCATTGAAAATACTTGTGGGTGTAGTCTCCACTCATGAGGATCTGCCATATTTCTGCTTAATTCGTCTGCCAATATGTTTTCCTTTCCTGGCAGGAATTGTGCTTGCAGTTGTACTTGGTAAGACAATGCTGTGTTCCACAAGGTCATTGCCTGTCTGCATAAAGGGCAGGAGTGTGTTCCTCCCTGTTTGTTTATGTACCGCATAACTGTGGTGGTGTCTGTCCTTAGTAGTTGTCCTGGATGCAAGAGGTCCTTGAAGGCTGTCAGTGCATTTTGCACAGCTAGCATCTCCTTTTGGTTGATGTGAAGATGCATTTGTTTTGCAGACCATTTGCCCTGTATGCACTGTCCTGCCATGTGTGCTCCCCAGGCATAGTCTGAAGAATCTGTTGTCATAGTTTGGTTTGCTGGAGGTAAGACAAAAAGAAGACCCTTGTTTATTTGACAAGCTTGTGCCCACCATAGGAACTCTTTTTGAAAGCAGAGAATGAGAGGTATACTTGATTTGAGGCTGTGCCTGTGTTGAGACCATACACTTTTCAGGTACCATTGTAATTTCCTCATATGCAGCTTTGCATATGGGATTAGTTGAATGCAGGATGCCATGTACCCCAATGCCTGCGTTGCCATCTGTTTGAAGTATTGAGTCAATTGTTTTTGTTTGTCTGGCATGAGGTAAGCCATCTGGGCCGTTGTATTTAAGCTGGCACGCAGGAATGTTATCTGTTGCGAGGGTATTCGTTTTGACTTCTTTTTGTTTACTGTGTACCCTAGGCAACTGAGCAGCTTTATTACAAATGCCAGATGCTGTAATAGAATGTCATTGCTGTCCGCTTGGATCAGGCAGTCGTCCAGATATGGATAAATTTGTATTCCTCGTTGTCTGCAATATGCAATTACTGATGCCAGGCATTTCGTAAATACTCTGGGCGCAGTAGATAAGCCAAAGGGCAATGCAGAGAATTGATAATGCGTTGTACCTGCCAAGAATCTGAGGTATCTTCTGCAATCTTGTCTGATAGGGACACGCAGGTATGCCTCCTTGAGGTCCAACGTTACCAGCCAAGACTCCTTGCCCAGCATGGGAAGAAGCTGCTGTAGTGTGAGCATTTTGAATTTGGGTACCTCCAGGTATGTGTTTAGAATTGAGAGGTCTAAAATGGGCCTCCAGGCTTTGTCCTTTCTTGGGACTAGAAATAGTCTTGAGTAAAAACCTTGACCTTACTCCTTTGTAGGTACCTTTTGAATTGCTTTCATATCCACGAGAGCTGAAATTTGCGTTTGTGCCTCTGCCCATTGATTTGGAGGCAGATTTGGCATGCCTCTCATCTGTGGTAAACTGTGGAAATGAAATCTGTAGCCTCGGGTAATAATGTCCAGAACCCATTTGCCCTTTGTTATGATGTGCCAATTTTGTGGAAATAGAGCCAGTTTTCCTCCTAAAGGTGCTGCCAGGGCAATTTTGCTTGGCAGGCGAAGAGGGAAGTCATTGTGTTGGTTTCCTGAAGGGTTGAGATCTTTCGTCTCCACCTCTTTGAGTTGTTGTATGCCATTGTGTAGGCCTGAAAGAACCTTGTGGCTGGTCTCTGCCCCTTGGACATCTGTACCTAATTCGTTGGGGTCTGTCTGATGCAGGAAAGGACCAGTTTTTTGATGGCCAGTTTCTGCTGAAACGAGGAGGTTGTACCTGTAAAAAATGTTTAACTGTTTGCATAGATTTTTTGCCTTTTCTTCCATTTTCTTTAAAACTTCCTCTGCTTTGACACCAAATAACACATCTTACTGCAATGGAGCATCTAATAACTTTGCTTTGACATGTTCTGGTAAGGTTTGTTCTTTAAGCCAAGCATGCCTACGTATTACAGACCCTGTGACAGCTGCTCTACATGAGGCTTCCAATGAATCAAAACCACACTGTAAGGTATACTTTCCCACCTGTTCTGCTGCATGCAGCAAATCCTGCATCTCTTTGAAATCAGGTTGATCTGTCTGTGGGATCATTTTCTGCTTTAACTGTGTAATCAGGTACTGTTGGTATTTTATCATGTGGAATTGGCAGTTTAAGGCCCTCATGGCCAAAGTGGCAGACGTATACACTTTCTTCCCCCATCTTTCTAATGCTCTGGAATCTCTTTCAGAAGGAAGTGGATTCTTAGCAGTAGAGGCTTTAACCCCTTTGGGAACCTGGGAGATGGTTTTGAGGTCTGCAGTAGGACTTTTATATAGAAACTTATGAGTATCAGGAACTCGGTAGTATTCGTCTGGTTTAGCTGGTGCTGGAGGTAAGGAATCTGGATTTAGACTAGATTTGGAGTAAACATCATCCAAAATGTCTAAAACGGGAGGAATTGCCAGGGGTCTATGCTGTGGAAGAAGAAGAAACTCACGGAGTCTTTTCTTAGAGTCAGAGTAATCTTGGCCTTCCCAGTGGAAGTGTTCCCTCATGGTGTGTAAAGTTTCCCCAAAAGAGTAGTCTTCAGGGGGGGGGGGACAAAGGGAATGGACTCTTCAGCATCTGAGTCTTCATAAGGAGGGAAGGAGTAATCCTGGTCCTCAGAGTTGCCTGAGGAAATGGATGCTTGGTCAGAGGAAGGGTAATCTTCCTCCAGTCTAGGCCTTTTGTCAGGTGGGAGTTGGGATCCCTTGATAAGGGTAATTAAATCCTCAGCCATCTTAAGCATCTGTTTTTTAGGCATAGGGGCCTGCGTGGGGGCGGGGGGGGGGGAGTGTGGACCTGGTTTCCTAACTTTCAAGGGGGCTTTAAGTTTAGCATAAGGCTTAGTAGAGATAGTTGTTGGTTTGAAGACACCTTCAGAAACCAAAGGCCTATCCAAAATTTCCGGATCGCTATCAGGGCTGGCATCTGAGGGGTGAGGTGGAACCGGTTCCTGAGGCCCAGCTGTTTCGGTGTGGGAGGCCGTAAGAATTTCTGAATCAGCGGTAGTCAGGGGCTGCGTAGGCGCCTCGCTGAAAACTGGAGAACCAACGTCAGACCTTGCTGAGGCCTCAGTATCTGGTCTTGGCCTTGGCTGCCTGTCCTTATCCTTGCATTTTTTAATCATTGCTGATGTCGGTTGTTCTGACGGCATGCTATAGTTAAATTTTCTGCCAAAATAATGCTGGGGGAATTCTGCCTGAAGCTTAATTGTACGTTTGTTGAACCTAGCACAAAACCGACAACCAGAGATGTTGTGGTCTGGGCCTAGGCAAGGAATACAATAAGAATGAAAATCCTTATGAGGTATTTGCTTCCCACAAGAAATACAATTATTAACTTTGTCTGACATCGGTCTGAGGCAAGAAAAGTTTCCCCAATGGGGTACTTCGCTTTAAAGAAGATTTCGGGCTGAAATTCGATTCGAAAATCTCAGGAGCTGGCCAACCGGCACTTGCAAACTGCTTCTGCTTCAGGCACTGCGCGGCAAGAAAGACTGAAGAAAATGGCGTCGGCTGCCTCTTTTGTACCCGTCGCACTGACGTCAGGGAGGAAGCGATGACAACCGATGCCGGACTAGGACTTTGGGATTCGGCCGACTGCGGGACCGCCTGACGACAGGATAACCCAAGTGTGATGACTGCAGCAGTATAACACGATGAACATCAAGCACTTTAGCTTAAATAACCTTAATTTTAGGTTATGTAATGCCTCTGAGCAGAGCTGTTGATTTGAGACAACTATTCCTATCAGGAAGGTTAAACTTCCTTTTTTGAAGATATACATAGTTTTGTGTGTTTATTCTAAGTTAATATGCTATGTGGGTGTTCTGAAAATCTATTTAGTGTTTTGTTTGAGGGCTTTCAATAAAAACAACAAAAAAACTTCAAAATGTGGCAAAGGCTCTAATGGTGATGACAAGAAATAACTGCATAAACTATCAGCCTGCAAATGTTAGTGTGTGCATTGAACACAAAACTGGAAATACATTTAAAAAAACTGTCATGTATAAAAGATGTGAACAATAACTTCTTAACATAATGGCTACATTATCCATATTACAGTGGAATGCAAATGGTCTTACAGGTATAGACAAAAAGGAAAGAGTATTGAATTGTATTAAATGCAGAGTACAAATACTGATGCTACAGCACACACAACTGGATAGAAATGAGCATGTGAAGTTGATAAAGAAAAGATTTCAGGATGAATGTTCAGCAAAATACCAGAGATAAAAGGAAAACAGGAGTAATTATACTAATTCTTAGAGTAGCTCCAACAGGGATAGAAGAAGAAAAATAGATAATAATGGTAGATTTGTGGTTGTAAGGGGGAAGGATTATGTTGACATGAATTTATATTCCACCAAAACCTACTATTATGGAGCTTAAGAACATTTTGGGAAAAATAATCAACTTTCAGCAAGGAATATTTCTTAAAGGTGGGGAATGGAACTTGATTTGCAATTGTGAGAATGCATCTGGGGGTCCTAGAAGGGGAAAATAACACATAGGCACAAAGGAAGGTAGATTTCTGAAGACATTTTTGAAAATATTTGGTATAGAAGACATGAATTCAGTAGTAGGAACTCGAGAAGAATTTACTCATTATTCCCCAAGGTACAATAACTGGGATAGACAAGACAGAAATTATATTTCACTGTAACACATCACTTTAGCTGAATGCTTCAACACACATTCAGTAACTACTTCAGATCATGCACCAATAAAAACACATGCAGGTAATGAAGTAAAATTATATAATGACTCTTTAAAAAGAGAGGAATTATATAATGACTCTTTAAAAAGAGAGGAATTTAAGAAATGGGTAGTGGAGATTATTTGAGAGTTATTAGGGAAGACAAAAATTTCTTCAGAAGTTATAGCTAGTGAGTTGGACAAAATGAAAACAGAATTTATAAATAAAACAGAAAAGAGATATGGTTAAGAAGTAAAACAAATTACTTACAGGGCCAGACAAAGGTTAAATTACTGAAGAATGAGGGGACTCAAAGAGCAAGAACAGGCACAAGTACAGATTGCTAAAGAGAAAATAAGGAAGTATCTGGATAATGTACACAAGCTTAGATTATTTTTAAGCAACTATGTTTTGTTAACTCTACTGCACAAAAAAAATGTAAAACAGTGACTTAAGCCACAGAAACCAGAAAGGGTTGTTGCCAAACACAGGGAACCTATAACAAGAAAAATAACCAGAAATTATGCAGAGGTATTAGAGATATTATGGAATAATTATGAAAGTTTGTATAAAACACAGAAATGTGGAAATCAAGAAAGAGCACAAATGGAAATATTTATGGAGAACTTAATTATGTCAAGGTTAGAGGCAGATGAGGCTCAGCAATTAACAGTTAACAGACAGAGATGAGAAAAAACAGAGATATATAATCAATCTGCAAGAAAATCTCCAGAAATTCCTGCGGAAGTTTAGAAGTTAGGAGGGAAGAAAAAGATGAAGATATGGAAGGTTCTGTTTAACTGTATTTTAAAAGGAGGGCAAGCACCAACATCTTGGAAGAAAGCTGCAGTGGAAGTAATAATTAAAGATGGTCAAGTCCCATCAGACCCCTCTTCATTTACATACATTTAAAATTTTAAACAATGATTATAAAGTGTTTAGGTCTACAGTAGCTAAACAAATGGTAAAGGTGGAGGCAAACATTCAACAAGAACAGAACAATAATGATCCAGATGTAAGCTGCATATAAGAAAGTACCGCTGTTGCTGGTGGGTCTTGATGCAGAGATGTGATTTTATTAGTAAGGAATTAAAAGCCTTTTTATTCCCTGATACAGCAATAAGGTTGGTAAGGAGGATATATGAAGAATCAGAAGCAAGAATTAAAGTGGAAGGGTTCCTCTCTGATGAACTGTGCTGAATAGGGGAAGCAGGCAGGGGTGTCCTCTTCCCACTTTGGGTATTTGCTTTATATTTAAAGTCACTGGCAAAGAAAATAAGGGACTCAGAAATTCAAGGATATATTTGATATGGTAATCATCTCTCTGGGCCTAGGCAGAAGAGACACTTGGTATGCAAGCCCTTGTACATAACCTGCCTACTGCACATGTACTCATCTCTCCCAGCTGACATCTAACAACTTTCAACAAAATAATGCAAGAAAAAGGAAGGTTACCCAATTGGGCACTTCTCTAAAAAAAAAAAAAAAAAAAAAAAAATGACTGAAGCAAAGGTACTAATGACCAAGCAGTGATCAGTTCAATGGATGCACGACCTGCGTTTGGGCTGTTGGTGAAGCTGTCTTGAGAATCCATGCTCCAACATTTATCTATATACCCAAAACCACATGACCTGAGGTCTTAAAGCTTTTGATATCCCAGCCAAACAGCTGTGACAACCCATATGTCATTAATACTGCAAAAGTGATTTCAGTCAGGACATCATATGTAATGTATAGTGTTTATAACTGGAAACTTGACAGTAGGACTTGTTTTCTGTTACATTAATGTATGTTTATTCCTATGTCTTAAGTGATAATTTAATAAAGGCATTAAGAAAAATGTAACTATAATTGACGGGTTTGGGGCATGTCAGTGGATATAAATGGCACATAATCCACAACTGCCCAGATGCGTTTTCAATGAATGTGGGTTTCAAGGGAAGAGAAATCTATTTTCAGTGCAGGACTGCTTCGTTTTGTTTAGCACATGGTCATCAGTGTTTGTGCTATAAAATCTGAAGTTTTTTAATCAAACTATACTATAATCACTGTATAAGTAAAGAAGAAAACAGTAAGCATGCTGACAGGTTTGAACAGTATTTGTGGTAAATGGGGAGAGGCAGATAATATAACAGTGTAATGGCAAAAACTGAAAACACACTGTGAACCAAGTAACTTGAAAAACCAACGAAATTAGTTCCAAAACACCAGCACAATTATGAGACACCACAAGTTGTGGTGTCTCATAACTGTGCTGGTGTTTTGGAACTAAAAACAACTTGTGGTGTCTCATAATTGTGCTGGTGTTTTGGAACTAAAAACAACTTGTGGTATCTCATAATTGTGCTTGTGTTTTGGAACTAATTTCGTTGGTTTTTCAAGTTACTTGGTTCACAGTGTGTTTTCAGTTTTTGGTTTAACAGTGTAATGGCTTGGAGGAGGGGGGAGCTCTACTCCATTACCCTGCCTAGGACTCCATTTGACCATGATCTGGCTCTATTGTGGACACCAGAATGTCTGGGGAAATGATCACACTAGCAAGAAGAGAAGTGAGTCATCCCTGTAATCAGAGTATGACGACAGGCAAATTTGAGAGTCAAGTTGTTACATACAGCGGTTTTTAGATTGTTCTCCTGAGTGAGCAAAGAAATTTTTGGATGAAGAAAAGTCTAAGGACATCAAAGAGTCAGACAGCAAGCTAAAGGAGACTTTGCTCCTCATTCCCCTTTGGACAGCAAAAGCCACAGACAGAACTTGCCAGTAAAGCTATTTATATTATTCTAAAGAAAAATTATAAAACAGGACTCAACTACAAAAAGGAGTAGAAGTACATGGACTTGAACCAGAGACTAGTGTTGGGCAGGTAGCATGATCAGGAAGATCAGCAAGAATGGGAAAGTAGGAGATAAATGTAAGAACTGTAAGATGGCACTTCCATAAGTAGCAGTTTGGGCACGAAAACTATGCTTCTCAGAGAAGTGGCTAAAAAGACTGGAAGTTTGTGAACTGTGTTAAATTTGTGGAAGAACTCTGTCATTAGTTATTATTATTTTTTTTAAACATTTATTGAATCATCACTTGTGACACAGGCAAATTTACATTTATACAAAAGTAAACTAATTGTCTTAAATTAATATTAACAAACATTAAACATCACATATACTGCTATACATCATATAACCTAAGCAACATTACATAAATTATTCAATTCCTGACCCCCCCTTTTGAAGCAAGAAACATCTTTATTAAACCAGCCCTTATGACGTAACTTTGTCATTAATGTGGCAAGGATAATGCATGGACTGAAATTTTAATTTCAATAAAAACATTCCTTTCTTAGTAATGTGTATAATAAATTTCTTTACATAAATTGCATGTTACATTGCAAAACAGTTCTATACAGTATGCAGAGGTATTTTAAATGTGAGATGTGGTGGTGGTGGGGTCTTATCAGTGACTGTTAGTTATGTTAGTGATGTCAAAGTAGGAAGGTTCTTCTCCTTGAGTAATGTACCTAAGATTATAATGTAATGAAATAAAAGATGGATATAAGCAGTGTAATACTGTAATCTTGGACTGCTAGGGAGAGATCATGAATACATATGTATTAAATTATGGTGATTTCCTTTGGATCTATAAGGGTAGCTAAGTCTACTAATGTTCCTGGTCTGTGATAAAAAAACAAGGGGAAAAGCTCATTTTCTTTTTTTGAATTAAAAGACTAGAACATTTAAAAAACATGTAAATGACAGTTTCCCAGCATCTGAGAAGAAAATACTCTTGTCAAAGTGAACATATAACTGTTCAAATACATCACTGCTGTAGCATCCTAGGCTGTATGGCATACATCCTGCCAAGGACATGACAACAGTCAACTATTTAAAGCCTTACAGCACATTCCAAATCACCAAACTGCAGAGGGGTTCGCAACAGAGCCGCATAAAATCATTGGTTAGTGTGTCAAATCATAAATGCCTTCTTGCTACAAAATAAGAGACTCTAGAACTGTGAGAATAAGTATATACTAGGAGAAAAGGACATAAAAATCTCTCTATCTAGCTCCACACTGGCAAAAAACATTGCATAAAAATGACAGTGATCTATTAAAACATCTACTACTACAGTAAGTTTACTTACACAACCGTACTCGTTCATACTTAGATCAATGTTGCAGTAGTCTAAGGAATATTACCAGAGCTTGGAAAGCTAGAGAGGAGGAAGCATGAGGGTCCAGAAGCTCCTCAAGAATGGTCTTAGCAAAACCTGCCCTAGACAGCTTGTAATATTTTGTGAATGTATAGAGGACCAAGCTTTTGAATCTAGAATACTTACAGTCCACCCCTTTCTAAAAAGGCCAGAGAAGTAGTCAATACCCTGGAAAAATGAGCTACAGCTCTGCACAGAAGTGACTTGTGAAGGCAGATGTAACAAAACATAATATCATTGAAACAACTACTTGGAAACTGTCCATTTACACAGTGGTTGTCCATTTTTCTTGCCTTCATGGGAAATGAACAGCTGGTCATTTCTGAAGGTTTTAGCTCTGTCAAGACAGTATCTGAGCTGTATGTGGACACCCTGAGTACACAAAATCACTTCCTGCTTTTTAAGGTTCTGGAAAGAAGACAGGGAAGTGAATAGCTGGACTCAAAGTAAACTCTGAACCTACACTGGGCATAAATACAAGATCTGTACTTACCTTATCTTTATGAAAAATGAGATAAGGCTAACCCACCAAAAGAACCTGCAGCTTAGATATTCTTTTTGCAGAGCTTAGCGCAATAATTAACATTGTTTTCCAACTTAAGAACCTCAGTTCAACCTGATGAACTCATTCAGGTGGAGCACGTGCTAGTTTTTCCAAAACAAAATTAAGATCCCAAGGAGATAGAGGTTTTTTAGATGAATGGGAATGCTTTACTTGAGACTGGGTACAAGGGAGGATCTACAGGCAGACAAACAAAAATGGACAAAAGATGAATTTTGATCTAAAAGAGTACAAATGGGTAGAGAATAGTTAAATATTGTAGAACCAGAGGCATCTAGGCCTATAAAGGGATCAATGTTCTTAATATGGCGCCAACTATAAAACATTTTCCATTTATTCATATATTCATATATGATTTCCTAGAAGCAGTTTTCTTAGCCTCCATTAATACCTGCTGCACATACCCAGAAAACAGGTGCTTAAAAGCTTTAAATATTCTATCATCCAGGCAGTCAACTGAAGAGGTTTCTGGTTGGAGTGTGCCAAACCACCATTATTCTGTGCAAGTCCAATCTGTGAAAAACAAGGGAGAAAGTACAGTTGTGTACACTTACCATAAATGTAGATGTTCGCGTGTATTCACTGTTGCAGTCATCGCACTTGGGTTATCTGCCTGCAGGTAGCCCTCAGTCGGCCCAAATACCAGAGTCTTGGGATTTCTGCGTCAGATGCTGTCGCCTCTTCCATGACATCAGGGGAATAAAACAAGCAGCCAATGCCATCACATCAGTTTTTTCTTGCCCCAGATGTCAGGAGCCCCCAAAATAGGAAGCAATTACATGGTGTGGAACACCTCCAGCAAAAAGTAAATAAAATTGCCACAAGATATGGCCCAAAAAAGAGGACAGGTAGAAAGTATAGAAAAGTCAGGGGGCTGGAGGGAGGGTAAAGTACAGTTTTATACCTACCATAAATGTAGATGTTCGAGTGTTCACACTGCTGCAGTCATTACACTTGGGTTATCCTGCCGTCAGGCGGTCCCGCAGTCGGCCAGAGTTCCAAAGTCTTGGTCTGGCATCGGTTGCTGTTGCTTCTTCCCTGATGTCAGTGCGCCAGGGGTATACAAGATGCATCCGACGCCATTTTCTTCAGTTTTTCTTGCCCCAGATGTCAGGTGCCCCCAAGTAGGTAGGCAATACATATTGCTAATAAAACCTATATAAAAAATAAAAACAATACTTTCAGTTACAAGCAAATACACCACAAAGGTTGTATAGGATAGAAAGGTATAGATAAGTCCAGCTAGGACAGAGGGGATGGAGTTTGGGTAACCTGGACTGTAGCAGTGTTAACATTCGAACATCTACATTTATGGTAGGTACAAAACTGTACTATGTTTGTCGTGTTACACTGTTGCAGTCATTACACTTGGGTAGAATCCCAAAGCTAAGGTTGGGTGGCTGGTCTATAAAGAGTTAGGATTGGCTATGAGGCCCTGCAGAACTGCAGTGGTAAATCCTGCTCTGGATTTAGAGTAAAGAGGCAAGTGGTAATGCTTGGTAAAGGTGTGCACTGAACTCCAAGTTGCAGCCTCCAAACTTTCCTTGGTTGGTACTCCTCTGAGAAAGGCTGTTGCTCTGGTAGAATGTGGCCTAATGTTACTAGGGACTGATTTTCCATACTGTGTGTAGCAGTAACGAATACAGTATCCTATCCATTTGGAAATAGTCTGCTTTGAGATAGCATTGCCCTGTGATCCTGCAGCATATGCTACAAACAGTTGCTCAGTTTTCCTGAAAGCTTTTGTTTTGTCCAAGTAGAAGCGTAGCTGCCTGTGTATGTCCAAAGAGTGCAGAAGTTTCTCCCCTTTATTCTGGGGGTTTGGATAAAAAGTTGGCAAATGGATGGTTTGGTTAAGAGCCACACTAGATATCACCTTTGGTATAAAGGTAGGGTTTGTCCTTAAAGAAACCCTGTCCTGATGAAAGATTATAAAAGGTTCCATTGCCATTAATGCCTGTAGCTCAGAGACTCTTCGTACTGAAGTTACTGCCAGGAGCAGAGGTGTTTTCCATGATAAAAATTTTAGATCGGCTGTATTGGCTGGCTCAAAAGGTGGCAAGGTCAGTTTTTCCAAAACAAAACTGAGGTCCCAAGTTGGTGTTGGTGCTCTCCAGGGCGGTCTTATGTTTTTAGTCCCTCTGAGGTACTGCTTTAGCAAGGGATGAGAGAATAAAGGAGGATCAGTGTTGTAATGTGCTGAAATGGCAGAGGCGTGGATCTTCATTGATGAGAAGGATAGGCCTTTGTCCAGCATCTCAGTTAAGTATTGTAAAATCTGAGGAATGTTTGGGGCAAGAGGGTCAAGGCTTTGAGCCTGGTTCCAGGCACAGAATCTCTTCCATTTTTCTGAGTAAAATTTCCTGGTGCTAGGCCTCCTGGCCTCCAAAATGACATCCATAACAGCTTTAGAGAGAGGTGTTGCCTGTTTGACTAATGAATCTGCCATGCAGCCAGGTTTAGGGTTTTGAGCTGACTGTGCAGGATCAGACTGTTTTGTTGAGTCAGAAGGTGTGAAATTTGAGGCAAAATCCATGGTGGGCCTTGAGCCAAGTTCTTTAAGATTGGGTACCAGTGCTGGCGTGGCCAGTCTGGAGCAATCAGGATCACCTGTGTTTTTTCTTGTCTGGCTTTTAGCAGTACCTTTGAAAGGAGAGGCAGTGGTGGGAAGGCATAAACCTTCAGTCTTTTCCAGCTGAATGAAAGAGCATCCACTTTTCATGCTTGTGTGTGGTAAGTCCTTGTGTAGAATTTTTGTAGTTGGCAATTCAGTGGGAAGGCAAAAAGATCTATGTCTGGGCATCCCCATTTTTGCATTACCATGCTGAAGATTTGTGGATTCAATTTCCATTCGTGAAGGTCCATGATATTTCTGCTTAGATCATCTGCCAGAGTATTTTTCTTTCCTGGCAAGAATTGTGCTTGCAGATGAACTTGATAAGTTAGAGCTGTGTTCCACAAGGGCATGGCTTGCCTGCATAGGGGATAAGAATGAGTGCCCCCTTGCTTGTTTATGTATCACATTACTGTGGTGTTGTCTGTCTTTAATAATAATTGTCCTGGATGCAGAAGGTCCTTGAAAGCTGTTAGGGCATTTTGAACAGCCAACATCTCTTTTTGACTGATGTGAACATGCATTTGGTCTGTGGTCCACTTGCCCTGAATACATTTTCCTGCCATGTGTGCTCCCCAGGCGTAATCCAAAGCATCTGTTGTTAGAGTCTGCCTGGCTGTGGGTAGAGTGAAAGGCTGACCCTTGAGGTGACATGCCTGTGCCCACCATCAAAACTCCTGTTGTAGGCAGGGAATTATTGGTATTACTGCTTCTAAACTGTGAGAGTGTTGAGTCCAAACACTTTTTAGGTACCATTGTAATTTCCTCATATGCAGTCTGGCATATGGAATTAGTAGTATGCAGGATGCCATGAATCCCAGGGCCTGCAGAATTTTTCTTGCAGGGAGATGGGACTTTTTTGCCAGTAATTGAAAATATTGAGTCAGTTGTCCTTGTCTGGCATGAGATAAGCCATCTGGGCCGTTGTATTTAAGCTGGCACCCAGGAATATTATCTGTTGTGAGGGCACTAGTTTTGATTTCTTTTTGTTTACTGTGTACCCTAGAGAAATTAGAAACCTTTTTACAAATGCCAGATGCTTTAGAAGAATGTCCTTTCTCTCTGCTTGAATGAGGCAGTCGTCCAGGTATGGATATATTTGAATTCCTTTTTGTCTGCAAAATGCAATTACTGGTGTCAAGCACTTTGTAAAGACCCTGGGCACAGTAGATAAGCCAAAGGGCAGTGCAGAGAACTGGTAGTGCATTGTACCAGCTTTGAATCTGAGGTATCTTCTGCAATCTTGTCTGATAGGGACATACAGGTTTGCCTCTTTGAGGTCCAAAGTAAAAAGCCAAGCCTTCTTGCCCAGCATGAGAAGAAGCTGCTGTAGTGTCAACATTTTGAATTTTGGAACATCCGGGTATGTATTTAGAGTTGAAAGGTCCAGTATGGGTCTCCAGGCTTTGTCCTTTCTGGGGACCAGGAAAAGTCTTGAGTAAAATCCTTGTCCTTGTTCCTGCTGTGGTACTTTTTGAATAGCTCTCATGTCCATGAGGGCTGAAATTTGTTATTGAGCCTCTGCCCATTGATTTTGTGGCAGGTTTGGCATTCCTTTTAGCCTTGGTAAAGTGTGAAAGTGGAACCTGTAACCTTGAGACACAATATTCAGAACCCATTTGTCTTGGGTGATTGTTTGCCAATTTTGAGAAAAAAGTGCTAGTTTCCCCCCTAAGGGGGCTGCCAAAAGGGAAGTGCTTGGCATACGAAGGGGGAAGTCATTGGGACTGTTTCCTGTAAGGTTGAGACTTGTCCTCACCTTCTTTTGGGGTTGAGGTACCCCACTGTCATTTTCTGTTGGAGCCTTGGGGTTGAGATCTGCCTCTTGGGCGTCTGCATCTGCCTCTCTGTGGCCTGTCCGACACTGGAAAGGACCAATTCTTTGTAGGCCAATTTCTGCTAAATCGAGGTGGCTGTACCTGTAAAAAATCTTTGACTGTTTGCATAGATTTAGCTTTATCCTCCATTTTCTTTTACACCTCTTCTGCCTTAACACCAAACAAGGTATCATGCTGTAACGGAGCATCCAATAATTTTGCCTTAACATGATCAGGTAAACTCTGTTCTTTTAACCAAGCATGTCTTCGAATCACAGAACCTGCAACTGCGGCTCTACAAAAGGCCTCTAAAGAATCAAAATCACATTGCAGAGTATGTTTTCCCACCTATTCAACTGCATGCAATAAATCCTGCATTTCTTTATAGTCAGGAGCTTCTGAGCTTGCAAGCATTTTCTGTTTTAACTGAGCCATTAAATATTGTTGGTACTTAAGCATGTGAAACTGGCAATTTAAAGCCCTTACTGCTAAATTTGCAGAAGTGTAAACTTTCTTCCCCCATCTCTCCAATGCTCTAGAATCTCTGTCAGAGGGGACTGGATTTTTTGCAATGGAAGCCTTAACCCCTTTTGGACCCTGGGAAATGGTTTCTGGGTCAGCAGAAGGGTTTTTATAAAGAAACTTGTGAGAGTCATACCTATCTGGCTTGGCTGGTGCAGGGGACAAAGAATCAGGAGATAAGCTGGATTCAGAGAACACACACAGGCGGAATAGCCAGGGGCCTGCGCTGAGGCAATAAAAGGAAGTCCCTGAGCCTTTTCTTGGATTCTGAATAATTCTGACTTTCTCAATGGAAATGCTCCCTCGTGGTATGTAAAGTTTCCCCAAAAGAGTAATCCTCAGGAGGAGAGGCTGAAGGGATAGATTCTTCAGCATCAGAGTCCTCATAGGGGGGGAAGAGAGTATCCCTGGTCTGAAGAGGAATCGGAGGAAATGGAAACCTGATCAGAGGAATCATAGTCTGTATCCTGCCTAGGCCTTTTCTCAGGAGGGGGATGGGAACCCCTGATTAGAGTAATGAGGTCTTCGGCCATTTTGAGCATCTGTTTCTTAGGCATGGAGGACTGTCCAGGAGAATGCTGTACTTGCTTCTTTGTCTTTAATGGTGTTTTTGTCTTGACTGTTGCTTTAATGGTAAGTTGTGAAAGTCTGAAAACACCCTCAGAAGCCGATGCCTGCTCAGCGGCTCCGGACCCATCTGAGGGATTAGTTTCCATAGGCCCAGTATCTTGAGTTTCCAGAGGCCTAGTTGTCTTCACGTGGGAGTCGGTGGCGGCCTGTGGCTCTAAGGTAGCGGGTGTCAGGGGCTGTGAAAGTGCCTCACTGAGAACCGGCGACTGGCCTAGAAGAGGCTTTGTCGTCGGTTTTGGACCTCGGATGCCTGTCTTTATCCTTGTTTTTTTAATAACTGCGGTCTTCGGTTGTTCTAACGGCATTGTATAATTGAAACTTCAGCCAAAGTAGAGCAAAGCAAAATCAAAACGTCGTTTTATAGTGCGTCTGTTAAATCTAGCACAAAACCTACAACTTGTGATGTCGTGATCAGGGTCTAGGCAGGGAATACAGCAAGAGTGGAAGTCCTTATGAGGTATTTGCTTCCCACAAGAAATACAATTATTAACATTTTCTGACATCGGTCTGAGGCAAGAAAAAAGTTTCCCCAATGAGGTACTTAGCTTTATTGAAGACTTCGGATCTGAAATTCGACTTGGAAAATCTCAGGAGTCGGCCGACCGGCACTTGCGAACTGCTTTTGCTTCGGGCACCGCGCAGCAAGAAAGACTGGAGAAAATGGCGTCGGATGCATCTTATATACCCCTGGCACACTGATGTCAGGGAAGAAGCGACAGCAACTGACACCGGACCAAGACTTTGGAACTCTGGCTGACTTACGGGACCGTCTGATGGCAGGATAACCCAAGTGTAATGACTGCAGCAGTGTAACACGATGAACATCCAGGACTGCAACAGTGAATACACTCAAACATCTACATTTATGGTTAAGTGTACACAACTGTACTATGTTCTTCGTGTTTCACTGTTGCAGTCACCACACTTGGGTTGATTCCCAAAGCTGAGGAAGGGTGGAGGCAGTCAAGAAGTATTAGGACTGGCTAGCAGGCCTTGTAAGACTGCTGTAGCAAATCCAGCTCTGGATTTAGAAAAGATAGGCAAAGTGGTAATGCTTGGTGATGGTGTGTACTGAACTCCAGGTTGCAGCTTCCAGGATGTCCCTGGTAGGGACTCCCCTGAGAAATGCTGTAGAGGTTGAGGTAGCCCTAGTGGAATGGGTTCTGATCCCCTGTGGGGTAGGTTTTCCATGGTGCTTGTAGCAGAAATGGATGCAGTGTGCTATCCATTTGGAGATGGTTTGCTTTGAAATGGCCTTACCCTCTGCCCCTGTAGCAAAGCTGACTAGCAGTTGGCCAGATTTTCTGAACGGTTTAGTCCTGTCAGGGTAGAACCTAAGCTGTCTGTGCATGACAAAGGAGTGCAGGATCCTTTCCCCTTTATTGTGAGGATTAGGGAAAAAGGTTGGTAAATGGATGGATTGGTTTAAAGCCACACTGGATACCACCTTGGGCATAAATGATGGGTTAGTCCTGAGGGAAACCCTATCCGCATGGAAGATGATGAAGGATTCCACAGCCATAAGGGCCTGTAACTCAGACACTCTTCTTGCTGAGGTGATGTCTAGAAGTAAGGCTGTTTTCCAAGAGAGAAATTTTCACTCTGCTGTAGCAGCAGGCTCAAAAGGGGGAAGTGTGAGCTTCTGTAGTACAAAGTTAAGGTCCCAGGCAAGAGTGGGAGCTCTCCTCGGGGGTCTTAAATTGTTAGGTCCTCTTAGGAACTGCTTGACCAGAGGGTGAGAGAAGAGGGGTAGCTCAGTATTGTAACGAGCTGAGAAGTCAGAGGCATGAATCTTAATGGATGAGAAGGATAGGCCTTTGTGGAGCAGCTCTGCAAGATAATCTAGGATTTGAGGTCAGGTGGGCACAGCTGTGTCCTTTCCCTGAGACTGACTCCAAGAACTGTATCTTTTCCACTTTTCTGAACAGGATTTCCTAGTACTAGGCCTTCTGTCCTCAAGGACGACATCCAGCATCTGTTTGCTTAGGGTTGCTGGTGATGTATTCAGGGAATAAGCCAGGCTTCTAGGTTCAGGATTTGCAGCTGAAGATGCAAAATCTGGCCTTCCTGTTGGGACAGCAGAGAGGGGTTCTGATGCAGGTGCCGGTGTGGCACTGTTGTCTGACCGCGTAAAAGTGGGTACCAGTGCTGGCATGGCCAGTCTGGGGCAATAAAGATTGTCCTTGGCCTGTCCTGTTTGATCTTTAGTAGTACTTTCGAGAGGGGGGGCAGAGGGGTAAAGGCATAGATTGAGAGGTTTTCCCATGTAAAAGGATAGGGCATCCACTTTCCATGCTTGGCTGTGGGGAGTTCTGGTGCAAAATTTGCTCAATTGATGGTTTTGGGGGGAAGCAAACAGGTCCACCTCCGGTGTCCCTCAACTGTGGATTAGAAGCTTGAATGAATTGGGTTCCATTTTCCACTCGTGTGGGTCCATTAGATTTCTGCTTAAGCCATCTGCCAGTGAATTTTGTTTGCCTGGCACGAATTGAGCTTGCAGGTGCACTTGGTTGCTCAAGGCTGTGTTCCACAGAGCCATGGCTAACCTGCATTGTGGGTAGGAATGAGTTCCCCCCTGCTTGTTTATGTACCACATGACTGTGGTGTTGTCTGTCTTTGTCAAGACTTGTCCTGGAAGGATGATATTTGAAGGCGGTCAGTGCATTCTGTACAGCTAACATTTCTTTTTGATTGATATGCAGGTGCATTTGTCCTGGGCTCCATTTGCCTTGAATGCATTTGCCTGCCCTGTGAGCCTCCCATGCATAGTCTGATGGTCTGTTTTCAGGGTTTGGGCGGCGGGGGGTTGAGTGAAAGGGAGTCCCTTGTTGTGGTTGCAGGCCTCTGCCTACCAAAGAAACTCTGTCCTTAGGCGAGAAATAATCAGAATCATTGTTTCCAGGTCCTGAGAATGTTGACACCAGAGATTTTTAAGTACCATTGAAGTTTCCTCATATGCAGTCTTGCATACGGAATTAGGAGAATGCATGAGGACATGAACCCTCGGGCTTGCAGTATTTTTCTTGCAGACAGCTGGGTTTGGGTGGGCAGTAGTTTTAAGTAATTTGTCAAATAAACTTGCTTTTCTGGAGTTAGGAATGCCATCTGGGAAGTTGTGTTCAAGCTTGCTCCCAGGAATACAATTTCTTGGCTGGGTACCAGATGTGATTTATTTTCGTTGATGGTATACCCCAGAGAAGTTAGGAGTCTCTTTACAAATGTCAGGTGCTGAAGAAGCAATTCCTGACTGTTCGCCTGAATCAGGCAATCGTCCCAATTATGGGTAAATTTGAATGTTTCTGTGCCTGCAGTATGCAATGGCTGGAGCCAGGCACTTTGTGAATACCCTGAGCACAGTAGATAAGCCAAAGGGAAGTGCAGAGAACTGAAATGTAGATATTTCCTGCAAGATTCCTTATGGGGATGTGCAGATAAGCTTCTTTTAAGTCTAGGGTGCCCAGCCAAGAGTCCTTGGCTAGCATAGGCAGCAGCTGTTGCAGTGTAAGCATTTCGAACTTTGGTACCACCAGGAAGGTGTTGTGAATTGACAGATCCAGGATAGGGTGCGAAGAGTTCTCTTTTCTGGGCTCCAGAAATAATCTGGAGTAGAAACCCTGTCCCCTTTGTTCTGTTGGAACAGGTTGAATAGCCCTGATACTGAGAAGAGAGAGTACTTGCTTTTGGGCCTCTGCCCTTTGTTTTGGGGTTAGGTCTGGCAATCCACCTGGGGTGAGTGGAAGTAGAATCTGTATCCCTGGGATACAATGTTTAAGACCCAACGGTCCTGGGTAATGCATTCCCAGTTTTTTGCATACAGGGCGACTGTTCCTCTTAGGGGTGCAAGTACTTGGGCATGGCTGAGAAGGATGCAGAAGTCATTGTGTACTTTTTCCATAAGAGGGTGGCTTACCACTCCCTGTTTTTGAGGTGGGAGCACTCCATTGTTTATATCTGTGCATACCCTGAGACTGTAGTCTTTGTGGTCTGTTGCCCCTGGGTTTGGACTGAGAAGGCCTAGGAGGGACTGGAAAGGACCAGTTTTTTTGAATGCCAATGCCTACTGATTCTAGGTGGCTGTACCTGTAACAAATCTTTAACAGTTTGCATAGATTTAGCTTTTTCCTCCATCTTTTTAAGAAAAACTTCTGCTTTTGTACCAAACAAACATTCTTGATTTAATGGAGCATCTAGTAATTCTGCTTTAACATGGTCTGGCAATATTTGTTCCTTCAGCCAAGCATGCCTTCTCAGAACAGACCCAGTGACAGCAGCCCTGCAAGATGCTTCTAAGGCATCAAAACCACACTGCAAAGTATGTTTACCAACTTGGTTTGCAGAATGCATTAACTCTTGTAAATCTTTATTTTCTGCACAATCAGGAATCAACAACATTTTTTGTTTAATTAGTTCCATAATATGCTGCTGGTACTTCAACATGTGAAACTGACAACTTAAAGCCCTGATGGCAAGAGTTGCAGAGGTATATACCTTCTTACAGCATCTGTCTAAAGCCCTAGAATCCCTGTCCGAAGGGGTAGGGTTTTTGGCTGTAGTAGCCTTAACACCTTTAGGTCCCTGGGAAATGGTCTCTGGATCCGCAGTAGGATTTCTAAAGAGAAATTTGTGAGAGTCAGGTACTCTGTAGTACCTGTCAGGCTTTCTAGGAGCTGGAGGTACAGTATTAGGGGTAAGACTTGATTCCATGAAGACATCATCTACAATCTCCAGGACAGGGGGTATAGCTAGAGACCTGTGCTGAGACAAGTCTAAAAATTTCTCGAGTCTCTTTTTTTGACTGAGTGTAGTCCTGGCATTTCGAGCGGAAATGCTCTCTTAGGGTATGCAAGGTTTCACCGAAAGAAAAGTCCTCTGGAGGGGAGGCAAAGGGAATGGAATCCTCTGCATCTGAATCCTCATAGGTGGATAAGGGTATGTCCTGGTAATCAGAGGGGTCAGAGTCATCTGACTCATGGCCTGTAGAAATCAGAAGGAAAATCAATTCTTTGTCTTTTAGAGGGGGAAGGCCAACTTCCCCTAATTAAAGTAATAACGTCTTCAGACATTCTAAACATTTGTTTCTGAGGCATGGGAGCTTGAGAATGTGCTTTGGTCGTCGGTTTCCTAGGTGTAGTGCGAACTCTGGGTGTGAGAAATTTGGTAGTTTTAGTCAAAAATGAAACAGACTGTTTAATACGAACATCGGAAGGTCTGAATACACCCTCAGAAGCTGGTGCCTGCTCAGCGGCTCCGGACGCATCCAAGGTAGAGACATCCACAGTTTCCATAGTCAAAGAAGCATCTCGCTGCATACCGGACTTTGAATGGGTCTCAGTAGAGGCCTGCGAATCTGTAGAAGCGGGTATCAGGGGCTGCGAAAGCGCTTCACTGAATATCGGCAGACTGGCGACTAGCTTAACGGAAGCATCGCCGGCAGTTTTGGACCTATGCAGTCTGTCTCTGTCTTTATCCTTATGTTTTTTTGGAATACAGAGAACGAGAGCAAACGAATTTAGCAACAAAGATAGCCCGACAACAAATAGTTCGGGCGTTGAACAAGGCACAAAACCGACAGCGAGGAACGTCGTGGTCTGGGCCTAAACAGGTTACGCAGTAAGAATGAAAATCTCAATGAGGTATTTGCTTTCCACAGGCAAGACAATTGTTAACTTTTTCTGACATCAGTTAGAGCAAGAAAAAAGGATCCCCAACGGGGTACTTAGCTTTAGAAGACTTCAGATTTGAAACTCGAAAAACAATAATTTCAGGTAGCGGCCGACCGGTACTTGCAAACTGCTTCTGGCTCCCACACAGCAAGAAAATCTGATGTAATGGTGTCAGCTGCATGTTTTATACCCCTGATGTCACGGAAGAGGCGACAGCATCCGACTCAGAAATCCCAAGACTTTGGTATTCGGGCTGACTGAGGGCTACCTGCAGGCAAGATAACCCAAGTGTGATGACTGCAACAGTGAAACACAAAGAACATCCACGGTTACCATGACCAAAAAGGGGTCACCACAAGTATGTTTGGGGAACCCTTCTGAATGATAAGTATATTTTAAATCTAATGTTATTAGATAACAGATTAGATATGAGAGGTAACAGAGATTGTAGGAACAGCATTTTGAACTTTGGTTTCCCAAGTTCATTCTTTCTTTGGGTCAAGTAATATTCTCAAATACAATCCTTTCATCCTTTCCCAGTCTTCCATCTGACTGGGGGTGGGGTGGGGGAGTGAGCACTTGCTGGTTTTCAGGGGGTAGAACAATTCCCTGAAAGACAGGAAGGGACTCTCACTCATCCATATTCTTGCTGAATGATTCTCAGAACCCATTTGTCTAAGATTATATGATAAAACTGGGGAAAGTGCAGACCTAAACTTTAGGACAGATATGAAGGATTGCCAGGGTGGGTGGGGGTGGATTCTAGTAGGGGCAGAATGTTGCTGATACTGGGAAGCTCTTCCCCTTCTTTTTTTGAGTCTTCCTACCATTGCTTCTTGAAAGTTTGTATGTAATTTGCTATGGCCATTTATTTAATTTCCTGCAAAAGGATCGTGAATTGGAAGGAAAATTCTAACTTCGAGGAGTGAAAAATCTAAGCAACAACCCTGAATTAACTTTACTCTTTCATCACATCTTTTAAGGACCTCTGCAGCAGACAGATAAGAATACCTTTGTTAAGGGGAGTTTTTAGACTCTAAGATTTGACATTTTCCAGCAGGTGTTATGAACATAACCATGCAAATCTCATAACATGCGCTTGATGGAGCATTAGCAAACACATAAGAATAGTTTAAAGAATGTTTGGTTATCTGAGAAACAGAAGCAATTAAACAATTCAGAGAAGTTTTTATTCTCTGCAGAAGGAACGTTAGCAGTTACATTGCTCATATTCTCAAAAGGAGCCATCAAAAAACTTCAATATGTGAGCCTGGCAGTTTACAATTCTGAAGGTTAAGGTAGGTTCACAGGTTTATAGGAAGTTATGAAGCTAGCGGCCCTACAACCTTTATAATCCTAGTCATGTTAATCCCAAGTATCCCCATTTGTCCTTTTTGGGTAGTTCGCAGAAAGGATTTATGAACACAGCAGGTCTGTGATCAATAATGGCTACCCCTGTCCATGACTGACATAGGTGCCACCCCCAGGGGTGAATTTGCAGTCGCTCATCCAATAATCTAGGATGTATTTGACCAGAGTCGGTGAGGAGCTTTGTTTTACATGAATGAAAGTCTATTCTACAGAAGCAGAAGTCTCTGGGAGACATTACTGTCTCTCCAGCATATTCTGTTAATGTCACAGGCTAGGATGAGATCCCTAGATCGAGTGACTTTTGTGCCATTTATCTTGCGGAAGTTCCCTACAGGCCAGGCACAAGTCAGCTCTCAGCAACCTAGAAGATGCAGAGTAAACTGGCAGGTCTTTCAACCTGTCCACACAGATCATGATTTGGAGTCCCTGTATTTTCTTCATGACAAACCTCTGAGGTCTCTCCGGCTGCTGCAGGTATCTGCTGAGGTACATCCAAAAGGATGGATTATGCTCTGAGTGGTCTGATGAGGGTCAAGTACAGTGGAGTTATAACGTCCCTTGACCTGCATGCTATGCCCCAGCTTATGAGGTGCACTACATAGAAGGCTTTCCTTACCACTGTGGAAATTTGGTGGTCAAATTTTAGATTGCTATCAACCTGTGTTGACAACTCTCACACCACTGGATTGGAATTCAGGGGGTTGCTATCAATATTGTAATTTGTAGGGAATTCTGTTTTGTCAATGGGAATAATAATGCATTTTTTGCATTTAGTTTTAGACCGTGGCTTTAACGCCAATCATTCATTTGTGTTGGCCCTTCTTGTAATATGTTGACATCTTTGGCAGACTCAATGATTGCTCCCATTTTGCAATCATCAGCAAACTTGGTGAGCCAGAGGCCATCTACTTTGGCCTGGACTTCAGATAAATAGATGCCAAACAGTAAGAGGTCCAGCACAGACCCCTGTGATACTCCACTGGTGACAGGTGTACTGGTGGAGATGGACTCACCAATTTTGACAGTTTATTCTGCTGGTGAGCCAACTGGCTACACATCTAGTAAATATAAGGGTTAATCCCCAGCTAGGGGAGTTTCTCAATGATGCTAGAGTGGAGGATTATGTCAAACGCCTTGTCAAGGTTCAGACAGGCTGTATGCACTGTTGACTTCATCCGTGGTTTTGGTGCCATTCGCAAAGAACTCTACCAGGCTTAATAAGCATGATCTACCCTTAATGAAGCCAGACTGGGTTGGGTCCAGCATTTGGAAGTTGCCTATGACCTTGTTGATAAGGTTCATAATTTTTTCTATGGCTTTGCAGATGAGGCTGGTTAGACTTATGGGTCTGTAGTCCCCAGGATCAGTCAATGGCCCCCACTTTGTGCAGGGAAATTTCCTGTAGAATGGAGAACAGCAACAGTGCTAGGGTTGCCATCTTTTCAAATGGCCAAAGTGAGACATTTTCGGGACAAACATCAGGTTTTACAGGCCGACACATACCCACAGTCAGTACAAAGGATAGATTTTTGCCTAAATAAAAGCTTATTCTTGTAGCATTTTAATTGCGTATTCTGTTTCTTATAACATTTAGGTATTTTAGATACAGAATAAATGTTTTATGCAACTATTACATAAAATATTGGACATAACTATGTCCTACAATCTCAGGACACTTGCCATTTTTAATATTTTTTGTCAGGACACAACTGCCCAAACAGGGACTGTCCCTCGCAAAGTGGGACAGGTGGTAACCCTAAACAGTGCATAGCCTGTTCTCAAGATATGATCAAAGAGAACGCCATGTGGGTCCACTAGGTCTTGTTTAAGATTGTTTAGTAATCAACCTGAGATATTATCTGGTCCCACTGAAGCCATGTTTTAGGCCTTGGCGAGCACAGAAGTGACCTATTCCCCTAGAGATACTTAGGCAGGGGACTGGTGTAAAGTACCACAAAACAACAGAAAATATAGTAGATACAAAATCAGACTACTCAGCCAGGAAAAATTCACACCATGATCTCTCTATTTTAATAGATTTAATAAAAGAACTCTGGCGCCTCAACACAAACCAGTCTCTTCAAGGAGTAACAAAATAATCACCACATAACACTTCTATATATATTATATACAATTATACAATTAATCTAATATTTAGGAAGATTTTTAAAGAAAAACATTCCAGTTACATTCATTGTTCAAGCCTACTGGAGACAATGTATCAAACTTTAAAATATACAGGGTTTCTTTATACAGCAATTTATTTTTTATATTCCCCTCCTCTTTGTCTATAAATTTGTTCTAAAATACAAGCTCTCAGTAAAGAAGGATCATTATTATGATGAAGACTAAAATGCAGGGCAACAGGACTTATGAAATTTTTATTTCTAATGTCCCTAACATGTTCTTGGAGTCGCAACTTAAAGACTCTTTTTGTTTTCCCCTATGTAAAACAAATTACAGGGGCATGACAATACATACACTACTGATTTAGTGGCACACAAATACACAGATGTAGAACAAAATCTAGTTCCATTAATTTTTTCAAAAGATCTAATTATGTTAGGACAAACTGAGCACTTTCCACATGGGAAGGTGCCACATAGAGCATGATGTATATTTAACTATTATCACCAGGTTGTATAAACGTGTTATGCACTAGCATATCTTTAATATTTCTACTTCTCTTAAATGAAATGCATGGAACTTTTATATAAATTCTTCACATATTCTTTATTATTGATTAAATAGGGCCAATATTATTTAATAATGTCAATAATTTTATGACTCCAAATATTATAAACTGTCACAAAATAAACCTTTCTACCACCTTGCACTGTATCTCTATCTCTATTGTCATTTCTCTTTACAAAGAATCGGTGCAATGCGAGTAGAAATGTAGCAATTTCTGTAGAGTGTTCAAAATTAACATTTCATCATACCCTCTATGTCTAAAAGCAGCACAAGTATTTAAGATGTCTCTCTCTAAAATATTTAGATCATTACATAGTCTGCTCACCCTTAGCAACTCATTATAGGGTAGAGCTTGTATGGTGTGTAGGGGGTGACAACTCTTACTTTCTAAAATACTAACGTCACTAGTACATTTTCTGTATATACTAGTTACTATAGTATCACCCCTTATTTCTAACTTTACATCTAAATAATTAACGGATTTACCCATTTGTAAACCATCAAATTCTACTTGAAAGCTATTAATACCCCCCACCAATATAACATTATTCTATAATTCTCTTCCAATAACCCTCTTTGCAGTATTAGCAATTTCATCCCGCCCCCCCTTCTTAGTATCTTATTCCCAAGCTTCTTGCACTGAATATGCTCCTAACAACCTTGCTTTCTTCAGAGAGCTCTTATCTTTCCACCTTGTATATAAACCAATCTATTTCTTTCACTATGACTATAACTACTTCCCCATGTACATACATTCATTAATTCTCTTACTTCTCAGTGTTACACACTTTATCATAGCCATTTTACATCTTTACAAAGGCACATTCATATCCAATATTCTAATCAAGAATATCTATCTCTTTCCCTTGGTAATAATACTGTATTTTACCTTATTAAACTTAGTAGTCACAATCTGTATATTTGTAGTGCTGTATAACTCAATTTGATGAAATAATTCTTCAGGTTTATGTACTGTATATATTGCATGGACTTTCGTTTGTCTTGATTTATTTAGTTTAAAGTGGAGCTTTTCTCCCCGGGCCTCTACTGAAAATGGACATGTATCCAGTTAGACTAGCCCGGTCAACAAATGTAAAATAAATAAATAAATAATATTTAGACTATTAATGAACAGGGGGGCTAAATCAGCACCTCCCTTACATAAAAAGACCAGGTCATCTATGTACTTGCAATATAGAATTAGAAGTTATGTACCTACCATAACGTTCCATGTTAGTTGTCTTCATCTCGCCTTCTTCTTGCTGGATGGGTTCGGAGCCGATCCTCGGCTCCGACTCGGCACTAGCTTTAGCTCGAGAACTCCTTTTACCAGCTCGAGGCAACCCTATATCCCATGATGCAAGGCGGAACTACCTCAGATCTCGTTTGGCAGCTAACTAACCCTGCTAAAGACTTATCCTAATATAATTAGGAACCATGGTTCCTAAAAGAAGTCCTCATAACAATGCTCCAGAGGAAGCAATCTAATAGGAACTCTCCAAGATCTGTCCAGGCCAGGGGAAGGAGGGTGGGGCCTTAAGAAGAAGGCGAGATGAAGACAACTAACATGGAACGTTATGGTAGGTACATAACTTCTAAATGTTAAGTTGTCAATCTCGCCTTCATTCTTGCTGGATGGGACCGCCCCTAGCACCTGTATCCCGGGTGGCTCAATGGAACAGACTCTTGAGAACAGTGGAACCAAAACTGGCCCTATCTCTGGAGGCCAAATCCAACTTGTAATGAGACACAAAAGTATGAGGCGTGGCCCAAGTAGCTGCTGCACAAATAGTGTCAATGGGAAGTCTATCCTGAAAGGCTACAGAAGTGGATAGACTCCTGGTCGAATGAGCTTTTGGCTTAGAAGATAGTTGTTTGCCCCTTAGAGAGTACACATAGGAAATGGTGGAAGTCAACCATCTAGTTAAGGTCACTTTAGATACTGGAAGACCCAACCTGCTTCCTGCATAGGAGACAAACAATTGGTCTGATTTTCTAAGTTGTTTAGTCCTATGTAAGTAGTACCTGAGCTGACGATGAACATCCAAAAAATGCAGCTTCTGTTCAGCTCTGTCAGTGGTAGATCAATAGATTGGTTAATATTGGCTTGAGATACAACCTTGGGAAGAAAGGAAGGGTTAGTCCTGAGCGAAACCCTATCCTTATGAAACACCATATAAGGTGAACGAATACAGAGGGCCTGAATCTCAGAAACTCTTCTTGTAGAAGTAACAGCCAGCAAAAATATAGTTTTCCATGTCAACAACTTTAAAGAACACGTAGCAGACGGTTCGAAAGGAGGTAGAATTAGGGATGCCAACATTAAGTTCAGATCCCATTGCGGAGGAGGATGTTTCACAGGCGGTTTTAGGAGAAAAACTCCTCTCAAAAGGCTTTGCATAACCTATGAGACATGATGTTATTGTCCTGCAAGCCAACATGAAATTTGGAAATAGCAGCCATTTGTACTTTGACTGTAGATGATGACGATCCTGAATGAAAACCTCCGCCAGGAAATCCAAAACAGAATGTATAGGAGCGGTGAAGGATCAATATTTCTGGCGTTTGCCCAAATAGAAAACGCCGCCACTTGCTAGCATAAACAGTTCTAGTGGACGACTTTAAAGAAGACACTAAAATGTCTCTGACTGAGTCAGAAATCATTGGTAGCCTGGCTAGGGAAGGAAGTGGAGCAACCAAGCAGTGAGGTTGAGAGAATGAATGGCTCGGTGCTGCTGACCCGACTGGTGGATCAAAAGATCCGGAACTGGGTCCAGATGCCAGGGCTGCACCAGAAGGTGACGATGTAGAGGCGGAAACCAAATTTGTCGAGGCCAATATGGAGCAATGAGGATCAATTTGGCTCTCAAAACGGTGGCTTTCTGAATGACTTGTGGAATCAATGGAAAGGGAGGAAAAGCATAAAGAAGTCCCCGAGGCCAATCCTGGGTTAGAGAGTCTCTCAAGGGTTGGCCTGGAAGAGGAAATAGTGTGAAGTAATCTGGGCACTTGCTGTTTTGAGGGGTAGCGAAAAGATCGCAACAAGGGGTGCCCCAGTTCAGAAAAATCTGATCCACTACAGACTGATTGAGAGACCACTCGTGAGGCATCAGACTAGATCTGCTTAGCCTGTCCGCCAATAGGTTGGACCTGCCGGGGATGTGCGTTGCTATCAGAAACCGCTGAGAAGAGATCGCCCATTGCCAAAGTCTGAGAGCTTCTCGACATAAGGGATAGGACCTGGTTCCGCCCTGTTTGTTGATGTACCAGACCACGGACATGTTGTCCGTCTGTACTGCAATAGTCCCTGTGGGAAGAAAGTCGCCGAGGGCTTGCAACGTTAAAAGCACTGCTCTCATCTCCAGGACATTTATGTGCAGGTGGTATTCTATGGGTTGCCACGTCCCGTGGACCATCCTGCCCTGATAATGCCCCCACCCGATCAGAGAGGCATCCGTGGTGACTGTGGCAACTGGAGGAGGGGAACAAATGGTCGGCCCTGCTGAAGAAGAGGGAAGATACCCACCATCGTAGATGAGCCCTGCAAGACTGTGTCACTAAGATCTCGTGTCTCATGGGCAGATCGTGGTACGACCACTGCGTGAACAACATCCACTGCAGGAGGCGCATGTGAAGCGAGCTAGTGGAAGAAGAACAATGGCTGCAGCCATTAGGCCTAGAACCTTCAAGACAAACCTGGCTTTGACCTTGTTGCTTTGTAACAGAAGCTGAACAAATTTCTGGATGTCCAGAATCCTTTGATTTGTTAGTGTGGCTAACATTTTGACGGTATTTAACTCTGCCTATAAAGGTGATAGATTGGCAAGGCAGCAGAGAGATTTTTCAAATTCACGAAATTCCTAGACTCTTGCAAAGCTGTAAGGTGTAATCTCTGGACCGAAGAAGCTGATCCCTGGAGGTGGCGGAGAGGAGCCAGTCGTCCAAATAAGGAAACACTTGGAATCCTCGACGTCTCAGGTGAGCTGTGACCACCGCCATGCATTTGGTGAACACTCTGGGGGCTGAAGTGAGGCCAAAGGGCAGTGCTCTGAATTGGTAATGACTGGCTTCCAGCCGAAAACGGAGAAACCTTCTGGAGCGTCTGTGAATCTTTATGTGATAGTACGCATCCTGAAGGTCTATCGAGCACATCCAGTTGTCCTTGCCCAGAAAGGGCAGAATGGATTGCAGCGTGACCATCCGGAATCTTGCCTTTTTGACAGACTTGTTTAGTCTGCTTAGGTCTAGTATTGGTCTCCAATCTCCCGTCCTTTTGGGGACCAAAAGAATCTTGAGTAGAAGCCGGATCCTACTTGGTCTGCCGGCACTGTTTGGATGGCTCTTTTTCCCAGGAGTTTTAAAACTTCCTGCTTTGCCAAATCCCTTTGACCGGGTGAGATGTCTGGAAGGGATTGTAGAGGTACGGAAACCTTTCAAGGGGATTTTGTAACCCTCGGATATAATCGACTGTACCCACTTCTCTTGTGATAGGGATTGCCAGGCTACTGGGTACAGCGAAATTCTTCCCCGACTGCCTCCAAGGGTGGACAGTCGGGCAACACCTCAGGGATGCTGAAAGGGCTTCTCAGGAAGAGGCTCCCTGTTGCCCTGGTTCTGAGGGCCCCCTGCCTCTAGGGCGTCTATTATTGTTACCCCTCTGCCTCTAGGGGTAAACTGACCACGTGTGTCCGTGTAGCTCCTTGGGCTTTACGGAACCACATCTTCCCCTTCTGACCCTTGGGATATGGTCTAGAAGGAGTGGAAAACTGGACTCCAACGGCAGAAAGAGTTTTACCGCCTTGTTCACATCTGGTCAAAGTATCCTTCACCTGAGGTCCGAACAAAGCCGAACCGTCAAAGGGGTGTTGGTGAAGGACGCCTTAAAGGGGTCCGAAAATTACACAGCCGCATCCAGGCTTGGCGTCTAAGAGCAACACCTGTGCCTGCGGCCCTGCTGCTCCATCGGCTGCATAAGATATGAGCCGCATGGAGGAGTTAGATATCGAATTCAGGATAGCTAGCTGAGAGGCAATCTTTTCCTGAGCCCCAGCAGCTGAAGGATCCTGGACTACTTCCCCAGTTCCTTGAGAATATCTCGTTGAAGCCTGGTGAAGTGACAAAGGTAATTCAGCGACGCATTGCAAAGGTCGCTGAAGAAAACATCCGCTTTCCATACCTGTCCATGGTCCTAGAATCCTTATTAGGAGGATGGACAGGTACTGAAGGATCCGCCAGTTCCTTCTTAGTGGCCGCCACCACCATAGCATCCACAGAGACACCTTTGGACAGGAACTGTTTGTCCGAAGGGGCCGTGATGAATTTGGATGGTCTCCTGGGGACAGGTTCCACAGAATCTGGAGCCACGCCTCCCGAGCCACTACCTGCATGAGTGGGTCGAAGGCGGAGACACCCAGGAGGTGGAGGGTCGGGATCCAAAGCCTCCAGGTATACCGACTCATCCTCGGAGGGGTCAATGGAGGGCCAATTCCCCCTCTGTTTGAGGAGCTCAAGGATGTCTGAAAATGAGACATCCTCAGAGGGGACCGTGGGGAACCCTCCGACTCATCTAAGTCGGTATCAGATGTAGTAGACTCAGGGGAGTCTGTGTGTTTCCTCTTACGTCCTCTTCCGAGGGGGTTCACCTGCAGGGTCAGGAGAAACCTCGGAAGAGGAGGAAATTCCCAGTGGGGAAACCTGGGGCGATGGATCCCTGGGCCTGAGAGCAAGAGGCTGGCAAGAGGCTTCTGCAGGCACTGATGAGGGAGGAGCTAGAGGGATAGACCGTTGACCAGGCTCAGAGGCCAGGACACTCCTCATCACCTCAAAGGCTCCTCTCCCGGGAGACCTGAACACACCCGCTCGAAGAAACAGGAATGGTCGGCTCCAAGGAGAGAGAAGGCTCGAGGCAGATGTCGGAGCCGAGCTTACCAAAGCGAAGCTCCGAGAGGGAGAGCGGGTCGGACAAGGGTCCGATGCCACTAGCCCCTCGGAGCCGACAGTGGAAACCCGACGACCGGATCCCTCCAAGGAAAGTCTCAAGGAGGAGATCGGAGCCGAGGATGACGGAGCCGAAGGATGTATCGGCTCCGCATCAACAGTCGCTGTCCCAAGAAGCTCCGGCTCCGAACTCTGGTGTGGAGTCGGAGGAGGAATCTCAAGAATTGGGGCTGTAGCCAAGTCTGTTGAGACGGGCTATGGAGCATTTGGGCCAGTGCCTGAGACTTCAACAGCCTGCTTACCACCCTCTCCAAATCGTGGTCAGACAGCCTGGAAGATCTCGAAGATCGGCTCCGATGGCTCCGCTCCGACAAAGAGGAGACCCGGGCAGTGGATACTTAGTATCGAAGGGGACCGGGATCTCTTGCGGGCCGGAGCCATCGGAGCCAAGTCCCTTGAACCCCAGATGGAGCCGAGGATCTCGGCTCCGATGCTGGATAAAGTGTCGGCTCCAGCCGAGCCGACAAGGCAACAGTAGTCAGGGTATCGGAGCCGGCCGCACCGAACCCACTACTCTGGCAGAAGAAGCATCGGTTCCAGCCGAGCCGATATCGGCTCCGACGGGCCGGAGCCACCAAGGAGGCTTAGACACTGTAGCCTGAGCCTTGGTGGCTTAAGAGGTTTTCCTGCCCTGCTTAGGAGGAGAACCTTCAGGTTTCAACAAACCTCGGAGGATCAGTTTGTTCCTCCTTTCCTGCAGGACTCGCTGGCTAAAGGCATGACACAGCACAGGAGTCCTGCAGGTGCAAAGGCCCCAGGCAATACACACAAGAAGTGTGACCGTCTGTCAGGGACATTTTCTGACAGCACTGGTCACACTTCTTGAAGCCTGAGACCTTGCCTTCCTTAGACATCCTAAAAGGATATACACACACAGTCCCCACAAACACACAACTTAATCCCTACACAGACACAAAGGAAGGGAATAACTTGGGGAACTAGGCCTGACTAAAACTTTCACTGAAAAAACTATATTAAAAGTTTAAAAAAGGAAGGGAATAGGGTGGGCTGTACTAAATACAGGCTAACCTGACACTGAAGGGAAATTAAACCCCTAACTAACTTTTTCTCTTATTTAACAAGAAAAACTTACCTCAGCTGGCAAAGGAGACCTCTTTCGCTAAGCGGCAAACGAGATCTGAGGTAGTTCCGCCTTGCATCATGGGATATAGGGTTGCCTCGAGCTGGTAAAAGGAGTTCTCGAGCTAAAGCTAGTGCCGAGTCGGAGCCGAGGACCCATCCAGCAAGAATGAAGGCGAGATTGACAACTTAACATCTACAAAGTTATTAAGAAAGCTAGATCTATACAGGAATTCGATTTCAAAAAGGCCCATAAACAGGTTGGCATACATGGGTGCAAAAGACACCCCCATGGCAGTTCCTTGTTGTTGGTGATAAGTACGATTGTTAACTCAAAAAAATTGTTTGTCAGACAGAAATAAACTAATTCTATAACATAATTGTTAACAGGACCATCTCCCAAGAAGAACTTGAGAGCTTCAATTCCTAACATATGAGTAATACTTGTATCTAAACTTTTTACATCTATTACCATCCAGTAGTAACCCTTTTCACACACATTTTTCAGTTTATCTAGCAAATGAAAAGTGTCCTCAACATAAGAATCCAATTTAACTACATACTTCAAAAGATATGAATGTAAAAAAAATTCCAGTATTGTGTAAAAAATTGTTTTGTGCTGCCACTATAGGCAGACCCAGAGGAAGGCTTACATTTTTATGAGTTTTAGCCATTAATTGTTTAATTGTATAATTAAGTATAATTGTATATGTATACAATATATATAGAAGTGTTATGTGGTGATTATTTTGTTACTCCTTGAAGGCTGTATTGTGCCGAGGCGCCAGAGTTCTTTTATTAAATCTATTGAAATACAGAGATCATGGTGTGACTTTTTCCTGGCTGAGGAGACTGGTGTCAAGTATGCTTTGGGATATGTTAGGTGTGGATAGGAGGGTGTAGTTTGCAATGAATCAGTCAGCTAGCAGGTTGGCAATATTTCCAGTGTAGTATGAGTGATCCAATCTACAACCAGTTCTGCACATAGCTGGGCATTCCCTTTTATACTTCAGATGTAGTTAAATAATGCCTTATGATTATACTTGGCTAGGGATGTAGTTTTGTTTCATAATTTGCTTTAGAAGACTTTACAAGATTTCTGATTTTTTTTGTTTGTTTCTGATTTTCTTATTTTCCAAATCTGTCAAAGAATTTCCCATCCTTATCAGAAGGAATAGGATTAGTTTTCTCAAAATGTCTGGCAGCAGATGGTTTTGCTATAGAAGTCACTTCAAGGTCAGATTTGGAATTAGAAAATAAATATTCATATATCTGAAGGACATTATACAATCTATCAGACTTTCTAGCGGCAGATGGTTGGCTGTCAGGCATATTGCAGACTGTTAAGAAAACATCCTTTAATGCTAGGAAAACATGTGGAACAATTGCAGAATGAGGAAAGGCTAGTTGTAATAAATCAGATTTCTACTGTGTTCCCACTGAAACAATTTTTTAATGTCGTAAATAGTTTCATAGCTGGATCTCTCTGCAGGGGTGGGGAGATCTGAAATATCAATTTATTCAGACTCAGATTCTACCGCCAAAGGAAAACTAACAGAGAAATCCACCTCCATGTCCAGTCTCTGTTCTTCTGACTGGCAATCAATGTCAGAAAGAGAGGAATCAGAGTTTAAGGAGTCTCAAGTTTTGGAAGAAACCCTTAGGAAAGCATAGTAAATCTTCCTTGTCCACAGTGGGAAAGATAAATATTTAAATTTGTTTTTCTCCAGGAAACCCCTAAAACAGGCCAAATCATAGCAGGGCCACTTACCCAGGAATCTGGCAGCTTAGCCAGAGTACATGGTGAAGCATCATCTGCCCACTCCTTCAAGACTGATGAAAGTGGTTCTCTAGGCAGGTGGGGTGCCTTCTTTTCCCTTTATTTGCTTTACATTTAGAGCCATTAGCGTACAAAATAAGGGCCTCAGAATTTCAAGGATATAACTGGTATGTTAAGAAAAGTTGGTTTTATTTGCAGACATTTTTTACCTGATAAAACCAGAGAAGGACCTCTCAGTGTTGTGGAACATCTTGAGACAGTTTCAAGTCTTTTTTTTTGGGATATAAAATGAATGAAGATAAACAAAAGCTATAGTGGTAAACTATGTACACACATGAATTGGCCCAGCCATAGCAATATTTACGGGGACACCATAACAAAGTATTTAGGAGTATGGATTAAAAAGGATACTGCTATAACAGCTAAGGATATGTGGGAAGAGACTGAACAAAAGAAAATACAAAAACTGAAAAACTGGAAGGTCTTATTTATGGCTATAGATAGAAGATAAAAGCAGCGAAAATGTTTTAGTACCTTAAGTTTTTTTCATTTATGTCAGGCATATTTTTATCAACCAGAGGATCATAATTAATAAAGAGGTGAAGGAATTTATCTGGGAGGGAAAGAGGGCAAGAGTCAAGTAGGATAAGTTAATCCTTCCAAACGAATAATGTGATTTAGGATTCCCTGATTTGAAGGGATACTTTAGAGCTACACAGTTAAGCCTCACATATATAACACAAGCAGAAAGCTATAATAAAAGGCGGAAAGGGATGATGATGAAGTAGGGAGGCAATTCAAGAAATATGGAGAGACAGTGGGACTTCGGATGCAGATCCTTAAGGAGAATAACAGCAGCCATACAGAACACAACTGCAAGATGTCAAAACATTTTCAGATGATATAAATGCCATCTGGCCTTGATGAATGTGCAAAAGCAACCTTTAAAGCAGGAAAACTGCAGCACCAGGAAAAAAAGAAGTTATGTACTTATCATAACGTTCCATGTGAGTTGTTCCTCTTGCCTTCATACTTACTGGTGGGTTCGGAGACTATCCCTCGGCTCAGAGTCAGCCAAATTGCAAAGCTCGAGGTCTCCAAACAGCTTGAGGCCGAAACCCCATCCCATGATGCTCCTCTACTTCCCTCAGATCTTGTTTGCTGCCAACTAGTAACATAGTCACAGAGTAACAACACCATACTTGTATTTCCATTTACCGGTGAAAGGAAAAAAACTCCTCAGAAAAAAACAAAACAGACAGTGTCACCTTTCGAACTTCCAGACACTGGTTGGGGGTAGTAGGGTGGGTTGTAAGAATGAAGGCAAGAGAAACAACTCACATGGAACGTTATGGTTAGTACATAACTTCTTTATGTGAAGTTGTTCTATCGCGCCTTCATTCTTACTGATGGGTAGTGTCCCCAGCACCACAATCTTGGGGGGCTCATGGGAGTACCTGCCTAAGGACAGCAGAACCAAGGGAACCTCTGTCCCTACAGGTCTTGTCTACTTTGTAATGAGTAATAAAGGTATGTGGCTTTGACCATGTAGCTGCTGCACAAATAGAATCTATTTGTAGCCTGGCCAAAAAGGCTGCAGAATTAGAGACAGCTCTAGTTGAATGAGCTCTAACTTTGTTTTCCAAGGGAATATGCGCAGAACTATAAACAAAGGATATACAGTCTGAAGGTTTGGAAACTGCAGCACCTTTCCTGGAATCTGAAAATGACGCAAACAGCTGGTCAGATTGTCTGTGGTCTTTTGTCCTGTCTAAATAGAAACAGAGCTGTCTGTGAACATCAAGCTTGTGAAGCATATACTCCAATCGATTAGTATGATTAGAAAAGAAAACTAGTAATTCAATGGTTTGATTAAGGTTGGATTCCGAGCACACCTTTGGAAGGAAAGAGGGGTTTCTTCTGAGTGAAACTATCCTTGTTGAATATCAAATATGGATGCCTTGCTGATAGGGCCTGTAATTCTGAAACTCTGCACGCGGAGGTGACAGCCACTAGGAAAATAGTTTTCCACAAGAGAAATTTAAATTCACAGGAAGATGCTGGTTCAAATAGAGGAAGAATAATCTTTGACAGAAAAAGATTTAGATTCCATGGAGTAGTAGGGGATCTAACGGGGGGCCTCAAATGTATAGCACCTTTTAGATAGGCCTTCGACATTGTATGAGACATGACACTGTCCCCTAGTTCACGAACATGCAAATTCTATATAGCAGCCAGTTGAACTGGAATAGCTGCTGCTGCAGCCCCTTCATTAAATAGCTTGTTCAAAAATTCCAATATATCCGATATTGAAGCAAGGAATGGGTCAACATTGTCTTGCTGGGCCCAGATAGAAAATCGCCTCCATTTACTAAGATAAAGCTTTCTAGTGGAGGACTTATGGGAAGACAGTAGTATATGTTGAGATTCCGCTGACAAAATTTTGGAACCTGGCTATTCTTGGAATTGGAGCAGCCACACTGTCAGTTTGATGGACTGTAGAGAAGGGAGAAGAGTTCCTGACGAGTGGGTCAGAAGATCCAGCTCTAGGTCCAGGATCCAGGGCTCTTTCAAAAGATGAGGCTTCATGAAGGAGAACCAAATCTGACGAGGCCAAAAGGGGGCTACTAAGATAACTGTCCTTCCCAGGGCACTGGCTTTCTGCAGAACTTTGGGAATTAGTGGGAAAGGTGGAAAAGCATAAAGAAGACCCGGGGGCCAATTGTGTACAAGCGCATCCCTCAGGGACTCCCCCACGGGGGAGGATTAGGGCAAAGTAGTTGCTGCATTTGGTATTTGTGGGAGTTGCAAAGAGACTGCAGCAAGGCTGGCCCCATCTGTGGAAGATCATTTCTGCCACTTCGTTCTTGAGACACCACTCGTGTGGCAACAGAATAGCTCTGCTTAGTTTGTGCGCTATCACGTTGGATTTCCCCAGGATGTGCACTGCTATCAGAAAGCGCTGGGTGGACTCTGCCCAATGCCATACTCTCAGGGCCTTTCGACACAGGGGATAAGATCTGGTCCCTCCTTGTTTGTTTATATACCAGACCACTGACAAATTGTCTGACTGGATTACAATGGTCCCCAGAGGAAGAGAGTCTTGAAAGGACTGAAATGCGAAGAGTACCGCTCTCATCTCTAGGACGTTGATATGCAAGTGAGCCTCATGTTCTTGGCATATGCCTTGGGCTGTCCATCCCTGATAATGCTCCCCCCACCCAATCAAGGAGGCATCCATGGTCACAGTTGCAACTGGAGTTGGGAGAATAAAGGGACGAACTGTGGTTAACGATTCGGACGTCAGCCACCACCGAAGATCCTTCTTGCACGAGTTGGTTATCAGAACCAGGTGATCCATAGGTAATTCTTGAAAGGTCCACTGTGTGAATAGTAGCCATTGAAGAATGTGCATATACGACCTCGCTAGAGGTATTGCTATAATAGCTGTTGCCATGGTGCCCAGTAGTCTGAGAATCTCCGATGCCGGTGCTCTGTGCTTTCGGAGAATGTCCATGATCTGTTGTCAAAAGGTAAGTATTCTTTCCACAGGAAGTTTTAGGGACATGTTGACAGTCTCTAAGATGGCTCCTATAAAGACAGTATGCTGCGACGGTGATAAGGCAAACTTTTCTGAATTTATAGTTATCCCCAGTTGAGAGCAGAGGTCTAAAGTAATGTCCCTTGCCTGTATAAGATGATGCCTGGTGGGTGCGGTATGAAGCCAGTCTAAATATGGAAACACCCGGACTCCTTGATGCCTCAAATGAGCCATTACCACTGCCATACATTTGGTAAACCCTCTGGGGGCTGTAGTGAGACCAAAGGGCAGGGCTCAAAACTGGTAATGACTGGCCCCCAGCCGAAAGCGCAGATTATCCCTGGATGGCCTGGCCATCTTTTATATGGTAGTACGCATCCTGGAGATCTATTCAGCACATCCAATTGTCTTTCCCCAAGAACGGGAGTATTGACTGAAGCGTGACCATCCAGAACTTTTCTACAGATCTGTTGAGTCTGCTGAGATCTATAATCGGTCTCCAGTCCCCTGATTTCTTTGGTACTAAAATATAATTACAATGAAAGAAAAGGTGAGACTCCGCTGGATGTTCCACTGCTTTATTAAAATACACAAAAAGTTGTATCCAAAACTGGTAAGAAACTCCAACAAAATGAATATCCACTGACAAGCGCTTTCGGGTTAAAACCCTTCATCAGATCACATACTAAAAACACTTCCTGATATTTAAAATACATGTCAACCAATGAGAGTTAGTAAAAAGCCCGCCTTTTCTGCAAGGCTGGTTTTAAAGGTACACAGTCATTTAAGCCCGAGTTCTGTGGGCCATCAATTCCAAAATCCATTTAGACTCCATAGATTCAGTTAATAGTTTAACATCACCCCCCCTATTGTTCATGACAACATTAACCACTGCTTTGAATTTAAAATTATGTGTGGGGTGGGTCTCAATATGCTTATATAAAGCATTATGTGCATCTTTATTCCTAATTGAAGACATATGTTGCAATATTCTTACCTTAAACATATTGTTGGTCTTGCCAACATAAAACATATGCATTCAGTGCACTCCGCTATGTAAACTAAATTACTTGTCCTACAGGTAGCTTTTGCTTTGAAATTAAAGACATGTCCACTGACTGGATGTGTAAAGGTGTGATCTTTATTTATAAATTGGCATGCTTTACAATATCCACATGGGACACTGCCATTTTTCTTTTAGGATACAAGTTTGGGTTACTGTTTTCTCTTTACAAAGGATATCTTTTAGATTCTTGTTTCTCCTATAACCAAATTGTGGATAAGCCCCACTATATTTCTTAACTTATTATCTCCCCTCAAAATATTCCAGTTTCTGTTGACAATATCCCTGATGTCTCCTATATTACTGCTATATGTAAACAATACCCTTGGTTCATTAGGTTTGTGTGTGGTATTAGTGGTTCTTATTTCCCTTTATTACATTTAAGCCATGGCTTAAATCTATTATCTCTTTTTGTGTGATTGGTATCAACCACTCTATTAACCAGTTCTCCTCTATAGCCCCTTTCTAAAAAGTTGTTCTTCAAATTAACCATTTCACATTCAAACATCTTATCATCCAGATTCAATCTGGAAATTCTGCCAATCTGGCCCTGAACAATATTTGAAAACATATATCGGGGGTGCATGCTATCGAAACAAAGCATTGTATTTTTCCAGCACTCCTTCCTATATAGGCTTGATGAAAAGCCAGCTTCATTTTGTGATATACATACATCTAAAAAATCAATATTTGTGGTTGAACATTTCTTAGTAAACTTCAGGAATGTAGTAGTGGAGTGTAGATAGTCTAAAAAACCATCCAAAGATGTAACATCATCCTTCCACAAAAAGAAAATATCGTCCACAAAACGTGTATATAAATGTATATGTTGCATCCATTCTGGCTTATTAAAAATCATAGCCTTTTCCCAATGCCAAAGGACCATATTGGCATAAGTATTGGCACAGGGAGTGCCCATGGCCACCCCCTGTGCCTGTCTATATGTATATTGTGCTCCTACAAACACATTTTCTAGAACCAGGGTTAATAAAGTACTGATTAATATTATTTTCTCCTCATCAACATTCTGATCTGCCAATACCTCACTAACAGCTTGAACCCCATAGTCATTACTAATTACAGTAAATAGGTTTTGAACATCTAAGGTAACCATCAAAAAATCTCTATTTATTTGTGTCCTCTCTCTATTCACATCACCCAATTTAAGCAAAAAATCCTGTTTAGGAGCTCGACCAAAACATACGCAAGGTCCCACACGTTTTTTGGAGCAGTTGCCAACTCCCATGAAGAAACGAGGAGCGTGGAAACGCTCGTTGAGCGAGGGGAGAGACCCAAACAAAAGAAGGAAGATACTAGATTGACTTTTAACCATGATGATGGTATTGTTTTTAATTTATCTTCTTATATTTTGAATAGCGAAGAATTATATGTCTTGAACAAAGATATGACCTTTGTACCGGACAGACTTAGTGCTTTTAATGAAGTCATGCTTGATATCATGCATTTTTGTAATGAAAATCAGTGATGATACATATAAATTTTTATTGATAGACAAGGCCGTCATTCCCATCTTCAAAGGTCTACCAAAGATACACAAGTCTCTTCATGACCCACCATTACGACCCATAGTTTCTGGCAGAGGGTGGGTGACGGAAAATATTTCCATATGGCTGGAACATACATTACATCCTTTTATAGATAAATTGCCAACCATACTTAAAGATACAGGGGATTTTTTGCTTAAATTGGGTGATGTGAATAGAGAGAGGACACAAATAAATAGAGATTTTTTGATGGTTACCTTAGATGTTCAAAACCTATTTACTGTAATTAGTAATGACTATGGGGTTCAAGCTGTTAGTGAGGTATTGGCAGATCAGAATGTTGATGAGGAGAAAATAATATTAATCAGTACTTTATTAACCCTGGTTCTAGAAAATAATGTGTTTGTAGGAGCACAATATACATATAGACAGGCACAGGGTGGCCATGGGCACTCCTGTGCCAATACTTATGCCAATATGGTCCTTTGGCATTGGGAAAAGGCTATGATTTTAATAAGCCAGAATGGATGCAACATATACATTTATATACACGTTTTGTGGACGATATTTTCTTTTTGTGGAAGGATGATGTTACATCTTTGGATGGTTTTTAGACTATCTACACTCCACTACTACATTCCTGAAGTTTACTAAGAAATGTTCAACCACAAATATTGATTTTTTAGATGTATGTATATCACAAAATGAAGCTGGCTTTTCATCAAGCCTATATAGGAAGGAGTGCTGGAAAAATACAATGCTTTGTTTCGATAGCATGCACCCCCGATATATGTTTTCAAATATTGTTCAGGGCCAGATTGGCAGAATTTCCAGATTGAATCTGGATGATAAGATGTTTGAATGTGAAATGGTTAATTTGAAGAACAACTTTTAGAAAGGGGCTATAGAGGAGAACTGGTTAATAGAGTGGTTGATACCAATCACACAAAAAGAGATAATAGATTTAAGCCATGGCTTAAATGTAATAAAGGGGAAATAAGAACCACTAATACCACACACAAACCTAATGAACCAAGGGTATTGTTTACATATAGCAGTAATATAGGAGACATCAGGGATATTGTCAACAGAAACTGGAATATTTTGAGGGGAGATAATAAGTTAAGAAATATAGTGGGGGCTTATCCACAATTTGGTTATAGGAGAAACAAGAATCTAAAAGATATCCTTTGTAAAGAGAAAACAGTAACCCAAACTTGTATCCTAAAAGAAAAATTGGCAGTGTCCCATGTGGATATTGTAAAGCATGCCAATTTATAAATAAAGATCACACCTTTACACATCCAGTCAGTGGACATGTCTTTAATTTCAAAGCAAAAGCTACCTGTAGGACAAGTAATTTAGTTTACATAGCGGAGTGCACTGAATGCATATGTTTTATGTTGGCAAGACCAACAATATGTTTAAGGTAAGAATATTGCAACATATGTCTTCAATTAGGAATAAAGATGCACATAATGCTTTATATAAGCATATTGAGACCCACCCCACACATAATTTTAAATTCAAAGCAGTGGTTAATGTTGTCATGAACAATAGGGGGGGTGATGTTAAACTATTAACTGAATCTATGGAGTCTAAATGGATTTTGGAATTGATGGCCCACAGAACTCCGGCTTAAATGACTGTGTACCTTTAAAACCAGCCTTGCAGAAAAGGCGGCTTTTACTAACTCTCATTGGTTGACATGTATTTTAAATATCAGGAAGTGTTTTAGTATGTGATCTGATGAAGGGTTTTAACCAAAGCTTGTCAGTGGATATTCATTTTGTTGGAGTTTCTTACCAGTTTTGGATACAACTTTTTGTGTATTTTAATAAAGCAGTGGAACATCCAGCAGAGTCTCACCTTTTCTTTCATTGTACTTATTTTTCGGCTGTTTGGTGAGTCTGAGGCATAGCAAAGAACATTATTTGGATGTACTAAAATGTAATGAAAGGCTCCACTGCCATAAGAGCCTGTAGTTCCGAAACCCTTCTAGCTGAAGTGACTGCCAAAAGAAAAGCTGTTTTCCAAGTCAGAAATTTTATATCCGCAGTAGCTGCTGGTTCAAAAGGAGGCAGGGAGAGTTTTTCCAGCACAAAATTGAGGTCCCATGCAGGAGTTGGTGCTCTCCTGGGAGGCCTTAAATTTTTGGCTCCTCTGAGATACTGTTTTAGCAGTGTATGAGAAAAGAGGAGAGGCTCTGTGTTGTAATGAGCTGAGATGGCAGAGGCATGGATTTTTATTGAAGAAAAGGCTAGGCCCTTGTCAAGCATCTCAGTTAAGTATTGTAAAATCTGAGGAATATTGGGCCTTGATGTGTCTATTCCTTGTGCTTGGTTTCAAGCACATAATCTCTTCCATTTATCAGCATGGTTCCAAGCACAGAATCTCTTCCAGTTATCAGCATAAGATTTTCTAGTACTAGGCCTTCTGGTTTCCAAAATGACATCCATCATGGGTTTACTGAGACATGTGGTTTGAAAAATTAGTTGATTAGCCATGCTGCAAGATTCAGAGTTTGGAGCGGAGTGTGCAGAATTTGATAGTTTTGCCGAGACAGTAGATGAGGTGTTTGAGGCAAGTACCATGAAGGAAGGTGTAACATATTCCTTAGAAGTGGGTACCAGTGTTGGCGAGGCCAGTCTGGAGCAATTAGAATCATTTTGGTTTTTCCTGTCTGCCTTTTAGTAAGACCTTGGAGAGTAGAGGCAGAGAGGGGAAGGCATAGAATGATAGTTTTTTCCAGCTGATGGATACAGCATCCACTTTCGGATACAGCATCCACTTTCCATGCTTTTTTACAATGAGCTCTTGTGCAGAATTTGTCCAACTGATAGTTTTGGGGAGAGGCAAATAGATCTATGTCTGGGCTTCCCCATTTCTGTGTTAACATGCTGAAGATTTGTAGATCCAGTTTCCATTCGTGCGGGTCCATAAGATTTCTGCTTAGATCGTCTGACAGTGTATTTTGCTTTCCTGGCAGGAACTGAGCTTGAATATCTATTTGGTAAGTCAAGGCTGTGTTCCACAAGGCCATGGCTAGTCTGCAAAGGGGGTAGGAATGGGCACCCCCCTGCTTGTTTATGTACAACATAACTGTGGTGTTGTCTGTCTATCAGTAGTTGTCCTGGATGAAGTAAGTCCTTGAAGGCTGTCTGAGCATTCTGAACAGCTAGCATTTCTTTCTGGTTGATATGCAGATGCATTTGGTTTGGGCTCCATTTGCCCTGAATGCATCTCCCTGCCAGGTGGGCCCCCCAAGCGTAGTCTGATGCTTCTGTAGTTAGGGTTTGGGTGGCAGGGGGTAGAGTGAATGACAGACCCTTGTTCTGATGACATGTCTTTGCCCACCAAAGAAACTCCTGTTGTAGGCAGGGAATGAGAGGAATCACTGTTTCCAGGCTGTGACAATGTTGACTCCATAAACCTTTTAGGTACCACTGAAGTTTCCTCATATGCAGTCTCGCATATGGAATTAGTAGAATGCAGGATGCCATGAACCCCAAAGCCTGCAGAATTTGTCTTGCAGATATAACTGGGTTTTTGTTGCCATTTAATTGAAGTATGTTGTCAATTGTATTTGTTTGTCTGGGCAGCTGTATTCAAGCTTGCACCCAGGAATGTAATTATTTGAGAGGGTACCAGTTGTGATTTATTTTCGTTTATGGTGTACCCTAGGCATGCTAGAAGCCTTTTTTTTTTTTTTTTTTTTTACAAATGGCAGATGTTGAAGAAGAGTGTCCTTGTCCTCTGCCTGAATTAGACATTCGTCCAGATAAGGATAAATTTGAATGTTTCTTTGTCTGCAGAATGCAATTACTGGTGCCAGGCACTTTGTAAAGACCCTGGGCACAGTAGATAAGCCAAAGGGCAGTGCAGAGAATTAGTAATGCATAAAACCTGCTTTGAAGTGGAGGTATCTTCTGCAAGATTCCCTTATTGGGATATGCAGGTATGCCTCTTAAGTCTAGAGTTACTAACCAAGCATTCTTGCCTAGCATAGGCAATAGCTGTTGTAAAGTCAACATTTTGAATTTTGGAATGTCCAGAAACGTGTTCAGAATCGATAAGTCCAGTATTAGACACCATGAATTGTCTTTTCTGGTACCAGGAACAGTCTTGAACAAAATTCTTGTCCTTTTTCCTTTTCTGGTACCGGTTGAATAGCCCCCATATCCATGAGGGACATGACTTGTTTCTGGGCCTCTGCCCACTGGTTTTGTGGCAGATTCGGCCATTCGTTTGGAATTGGCAAAGTATGGAAATTAAATTTGTACCCCTGGGATAATATGTTTAATACCCACTTGTCCTGGGTTATTAACTGTCAATTTTGAGCATGAAGTGCTAGTTTTCCCCCAAGGGGGCTGCCAAAAGGTAAGTGCTTGGAGATGATAGAGGAAAGTCATTGAGACTGCTTACTGTAGGGTTGTGCTTTGCTACCTCCAGATTTGGAGGTGGAGGCACCCCACTGCTTTGACCTGTAAGATCCCTGTGATTGATATCTGGAGCCTTTTGAGCACCTGGGTTTGCCCTGAGTAGCTTTGTTGGACACAGGAAAGGACCAATTTTTAGTAGGCCAGTGCCTACTGAACCTGGGTGGCTGCACTTGCAAAAAAATCCTTTACAGTTTGCATAGATTTAGCTTCGTCTTCCATTTTCTTTAAAACCTCTTCTGCCTTATTACCAGAGTATCATGCTGCAAAGGGGCATCCAACAATTTAGCTTTAACATGATCAAGCAGATTTTGCTCCTTGAGCCAGGGATGCCTTCTTATCACAGATCCAGTAATGGCGGCCCTACAAGAGGCCTCCAAGGAATCAAAACCACATTGCAAAGTATGCTTTCCAACCTGTTCTGCTGAATGCAATAAATCCTGTAACTTTATTTTCCACACAATCAGAAATCAACATCATTTTCTGTTTCAGTAAGCCCATAACATGCTGTTGATATTTAATAATATGAAACTGGCAGTTTAAAGCCCTGATTGCCAAGGTTGCAGACGTATAAACCTTCTTACCCCATCTATCCAGCGCCCTGGTATCTCTATCAGAAGGGGTAGGATTTTTGGCTGTAGAAGCCTTTACACCCTTGGGACCCTGAGAAATAGTCTCAGGATCAGCAACAGGATTTTTGAAAAGAAATGTGTGGGAGTCAGGAACCCTGTAATATCTGTCTGGCTCACTAGGAACTGGAGGCAGGGAATCAGGAGCCATGCTTGATTCCGAGAACACATCAACAATGTCTAAAACAGGAGGTATTGCCAAAGGCCTATGCTGAGGAAGAAGGAAATCCCCAAGCCTCTTTTTTGATTCAGAGAAGTCCTGACTCTCCCAGTTAAAATGTTCCCTTAAAGTATGCAAAGTCTCTCCAAAAGAGTAATCCTCAGGAGGAGATGCAGATGGGATGGATTCCCCTGCGTCAGAATCCTCATAAGGCGGAATAGAAAATTCCTGATCAGAAGAGGAGTCAGAAGACATGGAAACCTGATCTGAAGATTCATAATCAGTGCCTTGCCTAGGCCTCTTAGCAGGAGGGGATTTGGAACCTCCTGATCAAGGTAATTAAATCCTCAGCCATTTTGATCATTTGTTTTTTAGGCATAGGGGCCTGAGCACGTGGCTCATGCGTCGGCTTTTTAGACATAGAAGTTGTTTTTGACCTTGTTTTAGTTGATGGCATCGGTTTAATATAAAAATGTTGAGGCCTGAAAACACCCTCAGAAGCCGGTGCCTGCTCAGTGGCTCGGGACCCATCCAAGGGAGAGACATCTGCGGGTTCAATACTTTGCGAATCTCGTGGCACACTGGACTCAGAATGGGTCTTGGTAGAGGCCTGTGACTCAAAAAAGTAGCTGGTATCAGGGGCTGTGAAAGCGCCTCAATGAGTACCGGTGAACCGTAGACTGGCTTAGGAGAAGCTTCGTTGTCGGTTTTGGACCTCGACGGGCTGTCTCTGTCTTTTTCCTTGCGTTTGTTGTGAACTCTGGTACGGATTGCTAACAGACGACATTTCAGGACAGTTAAACCTTGAGCCAAAATATTTAGAAGCAAAAATATACCAGCGCTTAATAGTGCGTTGGTTAAATTTGGTACAAAAGCGACAGCAAGGCACGTTGTGATCAGGGCCTAGGCAAGGAATACAGTACAAATTAAAATCCTTATGAGGTATTTGCTTCCCACAAGTAATGCAATTATTAACTTTTACCGACATCAGTAAGGAGCAAGAAAAAGTTTCCCCAACAGGGTACTTAGCTTTAGTTTGAAGACTTCAGTTCTGAAACTCGAAAACGAAAATTTCAGGAGTCGGCCGACCGGCACTTGCGAACTGCTTCTGCTTCGGGCACTGCACGGCAAGAAAGACGGGCTAAAATGGCATCGGCTGCATGTTTTATACCCCTGACAACCTGACGTCATGGAAGAGGAGACAGCAGCCAACGCAGGACCCAAGACTTTGTTATTCAGGCCGACTGAGGGGAACTTGCCAGCAGATTACCCAAATGTAATGACTGCAACAGTGAAACACAAAGATCATCAAGTACAAATATGACTCTGTCATTGTTCATGTTGGTGTGAATGACCTGAGATGTACCTCCCTGGACTACATGAAAATAGACATGGAAGAGCTCTCTGATCATGTAGCCCAGACGAGTATGACCCTGACCCTGAGTACCATCCTGCCCTCACCAAGAACGATACTGCAGTATAAAGAAACAATGATCAATTTCAACAATTGGCTAAGCTTCTGGTGTAATTCAAAGGGGATCCAGTGTCTGTCAGCCTGGGATGACATGCTCGACAAGCCTCGTTGCTTCGCAAGAGATGGCTTGCATCGGTTACCCCTAAGCTTTCGAATACTGGCCAAGGCTCTTGCTGCCCCCATAGTGCCTTTTTTAAGCAAGGCTCAAAAGTCAAACCCACCTCCGTAAACAGCACAAATGAAAAAATGAGGTTTATGCTACTCAACGCCAGGAGTTTAAATGTCAAAATGCACACGCTCGAAGCACTCCTCAGTATGGAGAACGTCGACATCTGTACAGTAAACTGAACCCTGGTTCAAAGCTCCACAGAGCACCCCAGCACTACCGGGCTACAACTTATACTACACATTTCGGCCACAGAACATAATCCGAAACACAAAAGGAGGGGGTGTATCCATATTCATTAAGGATATCTACACCTCCAGGTTAGTGGCGCAGCATGATACCTCTGAGATCATCCATGTGCAACTAACATTAGGCAAATCTGCAATGCAAATTGTGGCCTGCTACAGATCACACTCCATGACCCAGGACCACCACTCCGCCTTTCTGGAGACACTGAAAACATGAAGGTCCTACCGAACACCCTGATATTGGGCAATTTCAATTACCCTATAGTTAACTGGGAAAACTACTCAAGTACAAACTCCCAGGTCCAGCACTTCCTGGAATTTATCAACTCAAATGCCCTGGAACAGCTGGTAAACTCCCCTACCAGAGGTGAAAACATATTGGACCTGGTCATCACCAACATGGGCGACAGGTGTTCCACACCAGAGGTCAACCCATCACTGGTTAGATCAGACCATAAACTAATCACTCTGGATGCCCACACCACACCACCACCTCTAACCAAGGAAACAACAGTGAAAACTGTTTCTATAGCAAACTTCACCTTACTTAAGACAGAGGTGGTAAGTTTCACAGCCCTCACGCTAAAGGATAACAGTGTCCAAGATGCATGAACCTTTACAAATGCTCTCTATGAGCACCTACAAGGATGCATGGATCATGCCACCCCTAGCAAAACCAAGACTCACTCCCCTAAGAGAAGGAAACCAGTCTGGTGGACCTCTGCCATAAACAGGCTATACAATAGAAGGAGGAAATTAGTTCAGAAAAAAAGCAAATCCCAAGAAGGAAAGACATCCTGATCAGTATCAGTAAGAAACTAAGGTCCCTCATAAAATCCTCCAAGGCTAACTTAAAAAAAAAACAGCCAAGGATTCGAAAGGTAACCACAAAGCCTTATTTAGCTATGTCATGAATCTAAGTGGCAACTCGCAGATATGCTCTGAGCTAGTGCAAAATAGCACAAAATATACTGATATTGCCAACATCCTGGCAGATAGATTCAGTGCAAATGTCACCCCCCCCATCTCACCCCCCAAAAGGGCCCACAACAATACCGGAAAAGTATAGTGTCCTAGAAATCACAGACGCATAGGTGAAAACAGCCCTTTCAAAAGCCAAAAGCACAGCGTCAATGGGGCCAGATGGTGTCCCAGGCTGCATCTTGCACGAACTACAGAACGAACTAACCCACCACCTAAACACAATGTTCAACCTCAGCCTCTCCACAGGCTACGTGCCCATAGAATGGTGCACATTAACGGTTATTCCGCTCCACAAAGGAGGGGCCACAACGGACTTTGGTAACTATCGCCCCATAAACCTGACTAGCCTGGTCTGCAAGGATATGGAGCACATCATCATGGAACTCATTAACAAAGACATTGGGAACCTCCAAACATTTGACCCGACCCAGTTCAGCTTTGTTAAGGGCAGATCATGCCTACTAAACCTGGTTGACTTCTTTGAGACAGTCACCAAGGCCACAGATGAGGCGAAGGTAGTTCACACAGCATACCTTGACCTCGCCAAGGCTTTTGACACCATTCCCCACTCTGGAATTATAGAAAAACTCACCAGCCTGAACATAAATCACCACGTCACGAGATGGGTTACCAACTGGCTTACAGACAGAACTCACATGGTAAGAATAGCGGGCTCCAGGTCCGACTCTAAACCAGTCACAAGTAGTGTCCCATAAGGCTCGGTCCTGGGACCCCTACTGTTCAGCATATACTTCTCAGAAGTACAGACAAACACAGGAGGACTACGGCTAACCATGTTGGCTGATGACTGCAAACTGGGAGCCATAATTGACTCTCCGGCTGACACAGACAGTCTCCAAAAGGGCCTTACTGAGATGGACACCTGGTGTCAAAGTCATGGTCTCAAGCTAAATGCCAAAAAATGCATAGTCATCCCATTTGGGAATAACAAAACACCCATGAATTACCACATAGGTGGCAGCCCCCTTAATACAGAAGAGGTAATAAGAGATCTGGAGACCCAGGTAGACAGTAATCTCTCCTTTGACAATCATATTGCCAAAGTAGTTAAGAAATCCTTCTATGTAGCCCATCTAATTACTAAAGGGTTCGCATCTAGAAATAAAGAGGTTATAGTGCCCCTCTACTAGTCACTCATCAGACCCATCATAGAGTAAAATGCCCCATTTGGGATGTACCTCACAAGACATTTCCAACAGCTGGAAAGACCACAAAAGTACCTCACCAAGAGAATTACTGGCCTCAAACATATGTCATATGCAGCCCGACTGGAAAAACTCCAGCTATACTCAGTCGCATATCACTTACTCAGAGGTGATCTTTGCCTGACTTACAAAGCCATGTCTAACTCAGAATTGATGGACATGCTCCACCTAAAGAAATCCAGGTCACTGCGAGCCACTCGCTCTAGTGAGCTAAACCTCGCCACAACAATAAATAGAACATGTTGGAGGGATAGATTCTTGTCACAGAGACTCCCCATGCTTTGGAACAAAATTCCTAACTACATTAGGCAGAACCCCTCACTGACACTCTTCAAGAGAAACCTTGACGAGTGGATGGGTAACAGAAAATACACCCCTGGGATCACTTCATTGGCTCTTCTTGACAGAGGCTCAGTTAATTAATCAATGGGGCGGCGAAAGGTGACACACTCTGGCTAGGCTTATAAATGCCCTCGGGCAGATAGCCTAGTACCTATCTATGAATGAAAGAGATAACTGGGAGTGCAATGAGTTGATAGACTTTAAAAATTCCCTACAGAGTACTCTTCTGGAAATACTGGGTAAGCAAATGGGTGTAATTCAGTAAATGATCTTTTGAGCTGAGGCACAGTATCTGAATTGCCTAGACATAGTAAAACATTGTTAAGTTTAATTCTGGTGGTTGCCAAAAAAAGTAGTTAATAGAAAATGGAAATCAAAGTCTACACCAACTGTATTTGAAGTACTGAATATTTTAACAGACATCAAAGAAATGGAAGTGGAATCTTCAGAAAGGGTAGGAGCAAAAGGCATAGAAAATATGGAAACTGTGGAATTATGTTAGTTGTCTTCTTCTCGCCTTCTTTCTTGCTGGATGGGTTCGGAGCCGATCCTCGGCTCCGACTCGGCCACTCTAAAAGCTCGAGAGTTGGTTCCACCGGCTCGAGGCTCCCCTTATATCCCACAATGCTAGGCGGTAATACCTCAGATCTCGTTTGTAAACTAGGCCCAGCCAGGAAAACATCCAGAAACACTGGAAAGGGGAAACCCACCTCTATAAGATGACAGAAGGAAGGTGACCTACAACCTGATGAGGGAATATATACATAACACAGTATATACATATACAAATAGAGGTGGTAGGAAAAAAGGTCACAATCAAACTCCTCTAGGTCTGTCCCGGCTAGGGGGAAGGAGGGTGGGACGCAAGAAAGAAGGCGAGAAGAAGACAACTAACATGGAACGTTATGGTAAGAACATAACTTCTATATGTTAAGTTGTCCATCTCGCCTTCATTCTTGCTGGATGGGACCGCGTCCCTAGCACCTTGTCCCGGGTGCTGGATGGGACCGCGTCCCTAGCACCTTGTCCCGGGTGGCCTATCGGAACAGACTCTTGAGTACAGTGGAACCAAAGTTAGCTCTGTGTCTAGAAGCCAAGTCCAATTTATAATGAGAAATGAAAGTGTGAGGAGTAGCCCATGTAGCTGCCACACAAATCGTATCAATAGGCAGCCTGTCTTGGAAAGCTATAGAAGTAGCCAAAGCTCTAGTTGAATGAGCCTTAGGTTTGTTTGGTAACTTTTGATGCCTAATCTCATACACAAAAGAAATCAAGGATGTAAGCCATCTGGAGAGTGATACTTTCGAAACTGGAAGGCCGTTTCTGCCTTCTGCATAAGAAACAAACAGTTGGTCAGCCTTTCTGGTCTGTTTGGTCCTATCCAAATAATACCTTAATTGTCGATGAACATCTAGCGAATGTAATTTTTGTTCAGACCTGTTAGAATAGTTAGGAAAAAACACAGGAAGGTCAATGTTTTGATTTAGGTTTGCCTGAGAGGCTACTTTGGGTAAGAAGGATGGGTTGGTCCGTAAGGATACCCTATCCTTATGAAACAAAAGATAAGGGGATCGACTGCAGAGTGCATGAAGCTCCGAGACTCTTCTAGCCGAAGTAATGGCTACCAAAAAGAGTGTCTTCCAGGATAGCAATTTCATTGAACACGAAGCTGCAGGTTCAAAAGGGGGAAGAATCAAAGATGTGAGAACTAAGTTAAGGTCCCAAGAAGGAGGAGGATTTCTGATAGGAGGCTTGAGAAGAAAAACTCCCTTCAAAAAAGCTTTGCAAAGCTTGTGAGACATGATGGCAGAATCTGAGATTCCAACATGAAAGTTGGAAATAGCTGCCAATTGAACCTTAAGAGTAGAAGGAGACGAACCTGCGTGGAATAGTTTGGCTAAGAAATCAAGGACCAATCGAATGGGAGCAGTGAAAGGATCTATGTCCCTTCCTTGTGCCCAATAGGAGAAACGTTTCCACTTACTAAGATAAATCTTCCGAGTGGAGGATTTATGGGAAGCTATTAAAATATCTCGAACTGAGTGAGATATTAGAGGAAGCCTGGCTAGGGTTGGAATTGGAGGAACCAAGCAGTGAGGTTCAGAGAGGGGAGGGAGCGATGTAACTGACCCGACTGATGGGTCAAAAGATCTGGAACTAGGTCCAGATGCCAGGGTTGCTCCAACAGAAAATGGTGCAGAAAGGGGAACCAAACCTGTCGAGGCCAGTAAGGGGCAATGAGGATCAAGGAAGCTTTCTGAGCGATGGCTTTCTGTATCACTTGAGAAATTAGTGGGAAGGGAGGAAATGCATACAGAAGTCCCCGGGGCCAAACTTGGACTAGAGCGTCTCTGCTGGGATGGCCTGGTAGAGGAAAGAGGGTGAAATAATCTTTGCACTTGCTGTTTTGGGGAGTAGCAAAAAGGTCGCAGCAAGGCTGGCCCCACTTCAGAAAAACTTTTTCCAAGACTGAATCTTTCAGAGACCACTCGTGAGGCATGAGAATAGCTCTGCTCAATTTGTCCACAATGAGATTGGACTTCCCGGGGATGTGCGTTGCTATCAGAAACCGCTGAGAAGAAATCGCCCATTGCCACAGTCTGAGTGCCTCTCAACATAGAGGGTAGGATCTGGTTCCGCCTTGTTTGTTGATATACCACACTACAGACATGTTGTCCGTCTGGATTGCTATCGTTCCCATCGGAAGAGAGTCTTGAAGGGCTTGCAACGCTAAAAGCACTGCTCTCATCTCTAGAACATTTATATGCAAGTGGCGTCAGAAGGTTGCCATATGCCCTGGACTGTCCTGCCCTGATAATGCCCCCCCCCACCCGATCAGGGAGGCGTCCGTTGTCAGAGTAGCAACCGGAGGGGGAGGGACAAAGGGTCTTCCTAAGAAGAGCTGGGGGGAAGAAATCCACCAAAGAAGATGATTCCTGCATGCTTGCGTTATCACAATGGTGTGGGACATCGGAAGTTGTTGGTATGACCATTGTGTGAAGAGCATCCATTGTAAGATTCTCATGTGGAGTCTGGCTAATAGAAGTAGAGGGATAGCAGCTGCCATTATTCCCAGTACTTTCAGGACCAATCTGACTGATTCTGTTGCTGTGAAAAAGAAGAGAGACTAGTTTGTGTATGTCTGCTATCCTTTGGTCTGTGAGTCTCGCAGACATGCTGACTGTGTCTAGATTTGCGCCTATGAAGGTAATAGCATGACAAGGCGACAAAACAGACTTTTTGCAATTTATTGAGATAACTAGCTTTTGAAATATGCGAAAAGTGTAGTCTCTGGCAAGTAGTAGAAGATGCTTGGTGGGAGCTGTAAGGAGCCAGTCGTCTAAGTATGGAAACACCTGGAATCCTTGACGTCTCAGGTGAGAGGCAACCACTGCCATGCATTTGGTAAACACCCGGGGGGCTGTGGTGAGTCCAAAGGGCAGGGCTCTGAATTGAAAGTGACTGGTTCCCAGCCTGAATCGGAGGAATCTCCTGGAGCGTCTGTTCATTTTTATATGATAGTACGCATCCTGGAGGTCTATAGAGCACATCCAGTTTTCCTTTCCCAATAGGGGTAGGATGGATTGCAACGTGACCATCTGAAATCTTGTTTTCTTGACAGACTTGTTCAAGATGCTGAGATCCAAAATGGGCCTCCAGTCCCCTGTTTTCTTTGGAACCAAAAAGAATTTGGAGTAGATTCCGGATCCTTGCTGGTCTGCTGGAACTGGCTGAATGGCTCTTTTTGCAAGCAACTTTGATATTTCTAACGCTGCTTGATCCCTTTGAGCGGGTGGAACATCTGGAAGGGACTTTTTTGATTGATTTGGAATGCGAAAGAACGGAATGGAATAGCCTTCGGAAATGATGGACTGTACCCACTTGTCTTGAGTTAGAGATAGCCAGGCTTCTGGGTGCAGTGATAATCTTTCCCCGACTGCCTCCGAAGGTGGACAGTCGGGCAACACCTCAGGGATGCTGAAAGGGCTTATCGGAAAAAGTTTCTCGATTGCCCTGGTTCTGCGGACCCGCCCTGCCTCTAGGGCGGCGTCTACCATTATTGTTCCCCCCTCTGCCTCTAGAGGGGAACTGACTCTGTGCGTCAGGCAAAGCCCCTTGAGATTGCTTGTGGAACCACATCTTTCCCCTTTTCTCGCCCTTGGGGTAAGGCCTAGAAGGAGTAGAAAAACGGACTCCGACGGCAGAAAGAGTTTTGCCATCCATCTCGCACCTCGTCAGGGTTTCTTTCACTTGAGGACCAAAAAGGGACGATCCATCAAATGGGGAATTAGTGAAAGACGTCTTAAAGGGGTCCGTAAAATTGCATAGCCGCATCCAGGCATGCCGGCGTAAGGCCACACCTGTACCTGTGGCTCTGCTCGCTCCATCAGCCGCATATGAAAGAAGGCGCATGGAGGAGTTAGCTATCGAATTGAGGGTTGCCAGCTGAGCGTTCATCTTATCTTGAAAACCCGCAGCTGTTGGATCCTTTAACATCTCACTCGCTTCCTTGATCAAGTCTCTTTGAAGACGAGTGAAATGACAGAGGTAGTTCAGCGAACGCATTGAAAAGGTCGATGACGAAAACATCCGCTTCCGCACCTGTCCATAGACCTAGATTCCTTGTTAGGGGATGGACAGGCACTGAAGGATCAGCTAGTTCCTTCTTGGTGGCAGCAGCTACCACCATAGCATCCACAGAAACTCCTTTAGTCAAAATTGTTTGTCTGCTGGTGCTGTAATAAACTTTGAAGGTCTCCTGGGGTGGGGTCCACAGAGTCAGGAGCCGTCCAAGCTTTGCTACCACCTGCATAAGGGGTCAAGGGGGACACCCAGGAGGTGGAAGGGCGAGAGCCGAACGCCTCAAGATACACAGATTCATCCTCCGAAGGGTTAAGGGCTGGCCAATTCCCCCTCTGTTTTAAGATCTCCAGGATGTCTGCAAAGGAGACATCTTCAGAGGGGGAACGGGGGGAACCTTCAGAATCCTCTAAATCCGTGTCAGAGGTGACAGACTCAGGTGAGTCTATGTGCTTCCTCTTGCACTTTCTCTTCCTAGGGGGCTCTCCTGCCAATTCAGGAGAGGCCTCGGAAGAGGATGAGATCCCCACAGGGGATTCTTGAGGAGCTGGCTCTCTGCGGCCTGGGATGAGGGAGTGAGTAGAAATTACCTGAAGCACCGAGGAGGGAGGTGCGGATGGAGCCAACTGTGGAGTTGAACCAGGTTCCAACACACTCCGCATGACCTCGAAAGCACCCCTGTCAGGCAGAGCCAGAGGTCTCCGCTCCGAAAAGCTGAAAACCTCCCTCGGCACCGACAGTGATGGCTCCGAGGCCGATGTCGGAGCCGAACTCACCAGCGCCAAAGCACCGAGAGGGAGAGCGGGGTCGGACAAGGGTCCGATGCCACTCACCCCCTCGGAGCCGACGAGGGAAGTCCGGCGCCGAGATTCCTCCAATGAAGAAAACGGAGCAGACGACGGTGCCGAAGACAATTGTATCGGCTCCGACGCTGCCACAGTCTCGGGTCCGAAACGCCCCGGCTCCGAACTCAAAGGAGTCGGAGGAGGAACATTTTGAGAAATAGGATTAAGCATCGACTGCCGAGTCGGGCTCGGAAGCATTTGGGCCAGTGCCTCGGACATAAGAAGTCGACTCACTACCCTCTGAAGGTCATGGTCCGAAAGTCTCGACGACCTAGAGAAGTGAGATCTATGGCTCTGTTCAGACAGCAAGGGAGATGCTGGAGCCGAATGAATGGAGCCAAGAGACGGTGACCTAGACCTTTTCCTAGTTGTCGGTTCCGATAATCTTATCGGAGCCGACTCAGTGATTTCCAACACCTCGGCTCCGGCCGGAGCCGAGGGAACCGAAGAAATAAGAGTTCGAGTCTCATCGGCTCCAGCCGGAGCCGATGTTGTAGCAGACTTCGAAGCCTTAGGTGTCGACTCAGAAGCTGGAGCCGACGACCTAGAAGGCTTGGAGGGTTTGCCCGAAGAAAGAGTCGGGGGACCCTCAGGCTTCAATAAGCCTCGTAATATAAGCTTATTTTTTCTTTCCTGCAGGACTCTAGGGCTGAAGCCATGGCATACAGCACAAGAGTCCTGCAGGTGTAAAGGTCCCAGGCAGTACACACAAGAAGTGTGACCGTCTGTCAAGAGACATTTTCTGACAGCACGAGTCACACTTCTTGAAGCCTGAGACCTTTGAATCCTTAGACATTTTCAAGAAAAAATGTGTAATCACCACACAAACACACCGATTACACTATCCACTAAGGTTTAACTAAAATTAAACTAATAAGTTTAGTTTTTTTTTTTTTTTTAAACCCTACAAAAACACATACACTCCACTATTAAAGGGGATGGAAGGGCCCGAAGGCCTAAGGAAAGAACTTATAAGTTCTAGAGGAAAAAAGGGTGGATAAACAAGTAGGAAAGGTCAAAATCCACTCAACTAAAGGAATAATGAGTAAAAACTAAATTAAAGGGGCTTAAATTAACTATTAGACTAATCTAAATGAACGGACCTGAAGCCGGTAGAAACAATACACCTCGATCACTGTAGCAGCAAACGAGATCTGAGGTATTACCGCCTAGCATTGTGGGATATAAGGGGAGCCTCGAGCCGGTGGAACCAACTCTCGAGCTTTTAGAGTGGCCGAGTCGGAGCCGAGGATCGGCTCCGAACCCATCCAGCAAGAATGAAGGCGAGATGGACAACTTAACATATAATGTTTTATAAGAGCTGTGAGGTTTAACGGATGGCAGGAATTCAGCAATTTAGGTAAAGTTGGATTGATGACATACATGTAATAATACATGTGATATAGAATGTTTGTAGTTGGGGACATTAATAAGGTTCGTTTTCTTTTACATAAATGTACATTTGTCTGTGTCTTAAGTGATAATTCAATAAAGGTGTTTAAAAAGGGGGATACTTAGTGGGCCAACATACAAAGAAATAATGGGAGGACATATGTACAGCTTCCCAGTATGCAACAAAGTCCAGAAGGTTTAGGATTTTTGCTTAGCAGTGTTTGCATAGCTATTTGTATGCCCCCAAACAGATTTTATTGCATTTTTATTCAGGTAGACAGCAAACAACAGCAAGTGTGATGGGAAAGTGAAAGATAACAGAGAACATGGTTTTTTTCTTTTTTTTTTTTTTGGAAATGTAATGGGTTAGTGGATTTTAAAAATCCTTACACAGTCTCATCTGTGCCAGAAATATTGACAGTGCAAATTGTTACAAGTAAAGAAATAATGCTTTTGTGCTTGGATATAGATCTAAACTGCCTAGACATAGTAAGGAATTACTACGTTTAATGCTATGCTACGAAAAGGTTATGCACGGTCACTGGGAGATTTTATTAAGAAGAGAGTACTGGCAAATCACAGCTAAGCAGATGACATCTAGATTTACCTCTCCTTTCCAAAGAAAGATATGACATGTGTGAATTCCCTTGCGGACCTAACTTGAAGCCATTCATTTATGCATGCCCAATAAATGGTTGAAATTGAGCAGTTCCAGAACAGAGGCTATGGCAGTTCATGCTACTGTAAACGACTGGTGCCTTCCCTTCTTTCCAAATTTTATTTTTTCTGATGGGAATAAGCTTGAGTTTGATGAAAGAGTGCATAACTTATATGTCACTGTGAATCAACTGTCAGGCATTGTTAAATCATCATGTTTCCATCCTCAAAATATATCCAAGATTAAACACTTCTTATCTCAAGGTGATCTTTTTGGATAGTTCATGCCCTGGTCTCTTCACAGTTGGATTACTGCAATGCCTTTCACCTTGTACTTCCTAACATTGATCTTGACCACCTGTAGCTGATAGAAACCTGTCTGCACAGTTTTGTATCAGCCAACATCTTACTCCTGCTCTGTAGGATCTACACTGGATATCAGTTAGATTCAAGAACAAGTATATGGTCATGGTGTTGGCTATATGACTTGAGTCCTCCTGGCTGAAAGAGTTAGTGATGCCATACAGACATACTAGGGCCCTATTCGGGAGCTGTTGCTGGTTCCACTGCTGTGGCTCGAGACTTATGGAGGGCAAGCTTTTGCTTATTAGGCTCACCACCTGTGAAATCTACTACCCCAGTGGCTTCAAGAGTGGAGAGCAATAGCTAGCTTCTGCAGTTCTTTTAAGTACGACTTCATTCATAGGGTCATAGGTTAGTACTAGGCTAACTGCCCTTGTGGACCATTTTAAGCTTAGCCATCTCCCACATGTGAGAGTCAAACCCTGCACCTTGTGTCCATAAGATGAACACCTTAACCATTATTCCACATTCTATCCCTTCATATGTGATACAATAATGTGAGGGTTTAACTCATGCATGGTGCACATGGTCCTATGCTGGAGGCTGAGCCATAATCAAATTTTAACTCACTTGTTCTCCCCCTTTTTCCACTCCTTAAACATAAAGCTTCAGTCATGACCAGCATTTACAATCCATTATTATTGCAATATTACAGTTTTACAGTTACCCGCTTGTAGAACCATTGAGTATTCACTCTATTATAATTGCTATCAACTTATAAAAAACTTTCCTGGGTTTCTCCCCCAACCAAATTATTATTTACAATATTTGCCCATCACCTTACTTTCATTTGACATTCATAGTTTTGTTTTAGTTAATGCTTTGTAGTGAAGCTTCTTTTATTTGTATTGCTTATTGTAAATGGTGTTATATGCTAGATACCTACAGCTGAAGTACACTGCACCCTGCTGTTTCCTATTCTTAAAATGCTGACTTTTCAGCCCTTGTTTCCTTACTCAGTTTTCTTACTTATATGTACAAAGATCTACTTTAAGATCCTGAATCATATAATACAAAAGACAAAAAAAAAAAAAACTAAAAGACATGAAATACTGAAACAAAAAAAAAACATGAAAGATAACATCCTAGAACATTAACACCATGAAAATTGACAATTTTAAACAAATTCAAATATCATATTTTTGCAAGGTGGCAAGCCCAGTTGCATCCAGTATCCAACTAGTAATACTTCCAATTTTGAGGTTATACAAGTTTGGAGAAAGAGTACTGGGAAAAAAAATCTTTCTCTGACCATGCACAACCCCTGACTTTATTCTAGTACTTCCATAGATAGTGTGGAGCTGGAGCCCTCACAACAGACATGCAAGAGATGCTATTCCTGCAGAAAATGCACATTATTCAAAATTAAAACTGATTTTGAGATGGCCAAATTACTTTATTTTAGGTCATCACTTTTCGGGCTCGAGTATCTGCAGACAAAAAAAGTCCAGAATCACAGAATCATGCAAGTCTCATGGCTATACAATGTAGTCAAGCAATTACTGCCCCTTGTAAAAGGATGAATACATACATGGGCATGTGACCAGTCCTTACAGATCAAGGAAATATAAGGTCAGTAGGTAAGGAAAACATGAATATTAGCACTATGGCTATTCATGGTAATGAGATGTGTAGGTCATTATGTCAAAGTTAGATACAGACATTTACAGTATGCCAAAGCAAGATTAATTTACAGAAACCCATTCTGGTGATGCTTACCTGCAGGAAGCAATCTTCTCAAAAATGTGTTTCAGAAACAGTAGCTACAAAATAATGTATTGCTTTCTGTATGTTTCTGAAGGACAGATATACACCAACCCCCGTATGCAGGAGACTACATCCTAAAACACAAGTCATCTGCATAATGGACAACTTTCTCCCATTGCAGGTCTCTCTTACGCACGCGCACACACACGGGCACACTCTTATTTTGGCCATCACTTTTGCATAATGGAAAAGTTTTACTACTTTCAGTGAAAGCAATTCCTCTGCATTTAAAAGGAGTTCAAGTTCATTCTGATAAGGTGGTAGATTATACTGCTGACCTGTATACAGAAATACATATACTGCTGACCTGTATACAGAAATACACAACGGCAATTCCTATAACAGGGTGTCGTCCAAACTCTTCATACTTTATCATTGCCTTTAATGCTGAGCAAAACTGGGAAGTGTTAATAAAAAAAACTCACAGTATATAAAATTACACTGGGATCTGTTTAAAAAAAAAGGCTCATAGTATATAAAATTATCTTGGTCAGGTCTTCTTGTCTGCTACAAACATAGATTTCAGGAAAATAAGTTGCTTCAAATATTGCAACTCAACCACTGTATTGACTAATAAAGCTGTACATAATTATGATAATTTTGTTTTGTGGGTCCCCTTTTAGCAAACCTTAACTAGCATAATGTTAAATATGTAAGAATTCAGTTTGTGATACTGACGACTCAGGTTCTGGAAGTATCTCTTATGCCAGAGGACTATTTGGGGTCTGAATAGGTTTGAGCACTTTGACGTCAGCTGAAGGACAGGTACTAGTGCATGTTTAACTAACAAGACTCCAAATGTTCTCAGGATGCAAAAATGAGGCCCATGTACAGCAAATGTGCATATGTTCTGGTGATGCAGTTACACGTTTTCTTGTGGTTACTTTTCAGTATAGCCATGGCACATCCAAGCAATAACTACACTGAAACACAGCTGTATTAGGATGTGTGACAACAGGTACTTTACAGTAATATATGACAGCTTAGAAATTTGTGCTACAAGGATTACGTAAAGTAAATGGAAATATTTGACTTGATTGCCATACGGGGCCCTTAATTAATCCTGTATCCTACTGTTAATCCCAACCTCTCTCAACAGTTATTCTTTGAGAATTAGTAAAAAAGCAATTGAAAATTTCCCAAGCAGAATCATGAGAGGCTCTACCTTTAATGCCCACCACTGTCTCTTTCCACCACCTGTTATTTTTTTGAAAATAAAAAAAAAACTTTTTTTTTTTTTTTAAAAATCCCAAGGAGCATCATGAGAGGATCTACCAGTCTCCTTGCTAACTTCCCTCACCAATACAGCTTCTTTCTTCCCCAAATGGTTGGGCTGCCCAGAAACAAGGTTACACCTGGGCATCTTTTCAAGATGCATGTATATGAATATGTCAGCATCAGGGATATAAAAAAAAAAAAACATTCAAACATTAAACACATACATCTCAACCTCTTGGTGAAAAAAGTCTGAACACAGACAAAAATAATTGGGGGGGTGGGGTGGCAAAATCAGAAAAAGTTTAAAAATGCTTTTTTTTAAACTTGGAAAAAAGCAAAACAATAGGTTATGAATTAGCAGACATTTGCTGAATGATATGAAGTCTGGTACTCCAATGTCATTATTTAGTGACTTCAGTCCTCAGTGATTTGCCAGAAAGCCCTAAAATTTTATGAGTAACAGACAGAAAATATGAGGTAAAAAACTGGACAGTCTGAAAAAATTCTGGACAGTCGAGAGGTGTGATTGTACACCAAGTTAAATGTTGCTTGCCCAATCAAATACACAACCTATGACCTCCACCAAGCTTTCTTGCATGTTGCATGGTTACCTGCACATTGACAAGCAGCGGACCTTCAGCACTTCCTGGTATTTATTAATAAGTATAGGAGTAGCCATCATCAGTCACAACTTCCACCAAAACACCATCACAGTAAGAATGGAGAATGAGTTTTCACAAGGCAAGTAACTACTGATTAGAATGTGGTCTTCTGGATCATGACCCACCAGATACAAGAGGCAAGGAATAGCAAAGATCCCTCCTCAAATTATAATTCCCTTCCCATGCTTCTGGAAAACTTAGCATTCCTCTCATAATCATATCCACCAGTTGCTGGAAAAGTATTTCTCTCCTTACCTCTATCAGAACTTTTCATGTAGTGGATCACAAATCTTCAGCTGCTTGTCCAATTGCATTCTTCTAAATAGACAACTATTAAAAAGAAAAAAAAAAAATCACAAAACAAAATTCAGTAAATACCAGTTCCCCATTTTAAGGGGGTTTTCAAGTAGACTAACTTGATTCCCACCCCAGTCCCACAAGCTGCTACTTTACAGTATACTTTCCCACCTACAGCATTTAAGCCAAGACTACCAAAGTCTAATGCCTCAGTTAAGCAAAGGACCAGAAAAAACTGCCAAAGTACTTTTCAACACTCACTCCAACTACTAGTTCAGTTATTAGCAGACATTCAGAGAGTCAAGTGATTCTTCATGTCTTGCTTCACATGGATTTGAATGGTGTAGAACTTGAAAGCAACACCAGGATGGAGTTTTAATTAGTGTTTATTTATTACTTACACTGTAATACTCACTCATACATACTTAAGGGGAAAAATAAAAAAATAAAGTCACATACTTGGTAACAAAGTGGATTTTGAACCCTTGACATTCGTGACTGACAGTACAGTTGTGCAAGTAAACAGCAGCTGATGTTTGAATGGACTACCATTGTAACAGCCAAAGCTATATGGCTTGTATCCTAATAAGGATAGGACAGCTGGCCAGCTTCCAAACCTTAAGAACACCTTCCATGCTTCATAACTGCTGAACAGCTCAAGGAGAACAGTATAAATTCACTGGTTAGGGTGCCAAGCATTTCTTACTCAGGAGTAAGGAAGGCTACAGCATTGCGAATTAAGTATGTGCTAGGAGCAAGAGAAAATGGAAAATACCTGTAACCTTGCATAAAACATAAAAAAGGGGAAATACAGCTGGTGTTCTTACTATGATAGAGATCTATTTGAACATCTGCAAAGTACTATGTTCACCCTTAGATCACTGCTGCAGTAGCCTAAGCTATATGGCAGAATACCAGAGTTCTGAAAGAAAGAAAGGAGGAAGAAAGATCATAGTTCAGGCGCCCCTGGAGAATAATCATAACAAAACCTGCTCTATACCAAGAGAAAGTCTAATAGTGCTTGGTGAAAATGTGCACAAATGACCAAATTGCTGCCTCTAGTATATTTATAGAGTCTACTCCTTTCCAAAAGCCACAGGAGTAGCCAAAGCTCTACTAAAGTGGGCCCCTGACTTTGTGTAAAAAGTGTCTTGTTTGGTGAGAATACCAAAAAGGCAATAGCATGCAACAACTATTTAAAAATTCTATTTTGACACTATTTCCTATGAAGGTAAAAAGGAACAAATAGTTTATCAGAATTCCTGAAGGTTTTAGTGTGTTTGTTTGTTTGGATCTGGACAGAAAAAGTACAGTTGTGTACACTTACCATAAATGTAGATGTTTGTGTGTATTCACTGTTGCAGTCATTACATTTGGGTAATCCTGCTGGCAGGTTGCCCTTAGTCGGCCTGAATTCCAAAGTCATGGGTCCTGCGTCGGCCGCTGTTGCCTCTTCCCTGACGTCAGTTCGTCAGGGGTATAAAAGATGCGGCCGACACTATTTTCTTTAGTTTTTCTTGCCCCAGATGCCAGGTGCCCCCTAAAAGGGTAGCCAAAATGTATCTCTTTCTTCCTCTCTTTCTTTATAAATGATCTTCTTTTACCTGTTTCCTCTTCTTATACCCTCATTTCTCCTACATGTTCAATTTTTTTTTCTTCTCCCTTTATAGTTTCCCTCCCACGTTATTGTTGACTTTCTCTTATCCAAATATAACCTTACTTTGAACCTTTTTCATTATGGAACCTATTTGTATTTGTCTTTTTATTTTTGTTAAATTGCTTAATATCTCTGTAAATATTACCTTACTTAGACCATTCTCTTAAATATGTAACCTATATGTATTTTTCTTTTGATTTTGTTAACTGCTAAATATTACTGTATACTGCATTTTAAATGTTTATCTGCTTGGAGCTTTTCTCCCTGAGCCTCCGCTGAAAATGGATATGTATCCAGTCGGACCTTCCCGGTTAACAAATGTAAAATAAATAAAATATATATATATATATATATATATATATATATATATATATATATATATATATACATATATATATACATGTACCAATATAAACGTTACCTTCATCTACAAGCAAATACACCACATAGGTTGTATAAATCAGAGAAGGAAAGTTAGGTTCCATCAAAAGAAAGGGGGATGGCAGGTGGGTAAACCTGGACTGCAACAGTGAATACACTCGAACATCTACATTTATGGTAAGTGTACACAACTGTACTATGTTCTTCATGTTTCACTGTTGCAGTCATTACATTTGGGTAGAGTCCCAAAGCTACGGATGGGAGGGTGGAGCTAAACAGCATTAGGAGCAGCTATGTGGCCCTGCAGAACTGCAGGTGCAAAGCCTGCCCTGGATTTAGAGTAGAGTGGCAGATGATAGTGCTTTGTAAAGGTGTGCACTGAACTCCAAGTAGCAGCCTCTAACATGGCCTTGGTTGGTACTCCCCTGAGAAAGGCTGCTGAAGTGGCTGCAGCTCTGGTTGAATGTGGCCTAATGCCCTTAGGCACTGGCTTGCCATGGAGTAAGTAGCAGAAATGAATACAGTGGCCTATCCACTTTAAAATAGTCTGCTTTGAGATAGCCTTTCCTTGTTATCCTGCAGCATATGCCACTAGTAATTGTTCTGTCTTTCTGAAAACTTTGGTTCTGTCCAAGTAGAATCTAAGCTGTCTGTGTACATCCGAAGAATGCAGAATTCTCTCCACCTTGTTCTGTGGTTTTGCATAAAAGGTTTGCAGATGAATAGTTTGGTTAAGGGCTACACTGGACACCACCTTAAGCATAAATGTTGGGTTTGTCCTCAGAGAGACCCTGTCTGGATAAAAAATGATAAAAGATTCCACAGCCATGAGTGCCTGTAGCTCTGAAACTTGTCTTGCAGAAGTTCTTGCTAGGAGCAGAGCAGAGCTGTTTTCCAAGATAAAAACTTTACATCAGCAGTAGCAGCTGGCTCAAAAGGAGGCAGGGTAAGTTTTTCCAAGACATAATTGAGGTTCCATGCAGGCACTGGTGATCTCCTTGGAGACCTTACATTTTTGGCTCCTCTGAGGTACTGTTTTAATAAGGGATGAGAAAAGATTGGTGGCTCTGTATTGTAATGAGCCGAAACAGCAGAGGCATGAATTTTAATAGATGAAAAAGATAAGCCTTTGTCCAGCATCTCAGTTAAGCATTGCAAAATCTGAGGGATATTTGGCACAGCTGTATCAGTTCCTTGTGCCTGGTTCCAAGCACAGAATCTCTTCCATTTTCCAGCATAAGATTTTCTAGTACTAGGCCTTCTGGCCTCCAAAATGACATCCATCACAGCTTTACTGAAAGGTGTGCTTTGTATGACTACATGACCCGCCATGCTGCCAGGTTTGAAGTCCTGAGTTGGCTATGTAGGATCTGATTGTTTTGCTGGGACAGTAGATGAGGTATTTGAGGCAAGGTCCAAGCTGGGCATTGAGACAAGTTCTTTAAGATTGGAAACCAGTACTGGAGGGGCCAGTTTGGGGCAATCAGTATCATTTTTGACTTCTCCTGTCTGACCTTTAGGAGTACTTTGGGGAGGAGAGGCAGTGGGGGAAAGGTATATACTGATAGGTTTTTTCAGCTGAAAGATAGGGCATCCACTTTCCATGCTTGTCTGTGATAAATCCTTGTGCAGAATCTTTTTAGCTGGGAGTTGTGAGGGGAGGCAAATAGTTCTATGTCCGGGCATCCCCATTTCCTTGTTATCAAGCTGAAGACTTGTGGATCCAGCTGCCACTCATGGGGATCCATGAAGTTTCTGCTTAGTTTGTCTGCCAGAGTATTTTTCCTTCGTGGCAGGAATTGTGCCTGCAGATGTACTTGGTAAGTTAATGCTGTGTCCCACAAAGTCATGGATAGTCTGCAAAGGGGGTAAGAATGCGTGCCCCCCTGCTTGTTTATATACCACATGACCGTGGTGTTGTCTGTCTTTATCAGTAGTTGTCCCGGATGAAGTAGGTCCTTAAAGGCTGTCAGGGCATTCTGAACAGCTAGCATCTCTTTTTGATTGATATGTGTAGATGCATTTGGTTTGAGGACCATGTGCCCTGAATGCATCTTCCTGCCATGTGGGCCCCCCAGGCATAATCTGATGCATCCATTGTTACTGTCTGCCTGGCTGGGGGTAATGTGAATGGCTGTCCCTTGTTTTGGTGACAAGCCTTTGCCCACCATCGAAACTCCTGTTGTAGGCATGGAATGAGAGTAATCATTGTTTCCAGGCTGTGGCAATGTTAAGTCCAAACACGTTTTAGGTACTATTGAAGTTTCCTCATATGCAGTCTTGCATATGGAATTAGTAGGATGCAGGATGCCATGAAGCCCAAAGCCTGCAGAAATTTTCTTGCAGATAACTGGACCTGTGTTGCCAACATTTTGAAATAGGTAGTCAGTTGCCTTTGTTTGTCTGGCGTGAGATAAGCCATCTGGGTAGTTGTATTTAAGCTTGCACCCAGGAATATTATCTCTTGAGAGGGTACTAGTTTTGATTTCTTTTCATTGACTGTGTACCCTAGGGCATGTTAGAAGTCTTTCCACAAATGCCAGATGCTGTAGAAGAATGCCCTTGTTCTCTGCTTGAATTAGACAGTCGTCCAAGTAAGGATATATTTGTATTCCTCTGTCTGTAGAATGCAATTACTGGTGCCAGGCATTTTGTAAAGACACTGGGTGCAGTAGATAAGCCAAAGGGCAGTGCAGAGAATTGGTAATGCACTGAGCCAGCCTTGAATCGGAGGTATCTTCTGCATAATTGTCTGATTGGGACATGCAGGTATGCCTCTTTTAGGTCTCGAGTCACCAGCCAAGTGTTCTTACCCAGCATGGGCAGAAGCTGCTGCAAAGTCATCACCTTGAATTTTGATATATCTAGGAAAGTGTTCAGAATAGATAGGTCCAGTATTGGTCTCCAGGCCTTGTCCTTTCTGGGTACCAAGAACAGTCGAGTAAAATCCTTGTCCCTGCTCTTGCTCTGGTACTTGTTGAATGGCCCCCATGTCCATGAGGGATGAGACTTGTTTTTGTGCCTCTGTCCATTGATTTTTTGGCAGATCTGACCAGCTGTTTGCCTTTGGCAGGGTATGGAAATGGAACTTGTACCCTTGTGACACGATATTTAGAACCCACTTGTCCTGGGTTATAATGTGCCAATTTTGAGAAAAAAAAGTGCTAATTTTCCCCCTAAGGGTGCTGCCAGGAGATAAGTGCTTGGTGTTGGCAGGGGGGAAGTCATGGGACCGTTTCCTGTATGATTGTGAATTGTCTTGTCCAACTTTGGAGGTAGAAGCACCCCATTGCTTTGACCTGTAGGAACCTTGCGCCTTGGTCCTTTGAGGTCTGTCTGACACAGGAAAGGACCAATTATTTGTAGGCCAGTGTCTACTAAACCTAGGTGGCTGTACTTGCAAAATAATCTTTGACAGTTTGCATAGATTTAGCTTTGTCCTCCATTTTCTTTAACATCTCCTCTGCCTTAACACCAAACAAAGTATCATGCTGTAAAGGTGCATCTAATAATTTAACTTTGACATGATCAGGCAGATTTTGTTCCTTTAACCAAGCATGCCTCCTAATTACAGAACCCGTAACTGCGGCACTGCAGGAGGCCCCCAAAGAATCAAAACCACATTGCAAAGTATGCTTTCCAACTTGTTCAGCTGCATGCAATAAATCCTGCATTTCCTTGTTTTATGCACATTCAGAGTTTAATAACATTTTCTGTTTAAGCAATGCCATGACATGTTGCTGATATTTGAGCATATGAAACTGACAGTTTAAGGCCCTTATAGCCAACGTAGCAGATGTGTAAACCTTTTTTCCCCATCTATCCAGTGCCCTAGAATCTCTGTCAGAGGGGGTAGGGTTTTTAGCAGCGGAAGCCTTAACTCCTTTGGAATCCTGTGAAACAGTTTCTGGGTCTGCAGCAGGGTTTTTAAAAAGGAATTTATGAGAGTCAGGAACCCTGTAACATCTGTCAGGCTTAACAGGGGCTGGAGGTAAGGAGTCAGGGGTAAGACTAGACTCCAAAAACACATCTACAATATCTAACACAGGTGGAATGGCTAGTCGCCTGTGTTGAGGTAGTAAAAGGAAATCCCTGAGCCTCTTTTTAGATTCTGAGAAATCTTGGCTCTCCCAGTGGAAATGCTCCCTCATGGTATGCAAGATTTCCCCAAAAGAATAGTCCTCTGGAGGAGAAGCTGAAGGTATAGATTCTTCAGCATCAGAAACCTCATAGGGGGAAAGAGAATATTCCTGATCTGAAGAGGAATCAGAAGAAATAGAAACCTGATCTGAAGATTCATAGTCAGTCTCTTGCCTAGGCCTCTTATCAGGATGGGGATGGGAACCCCCGATCAAGGTAATTAAGTCTTCGGCCAATTTGAGCATCTGTTTTTTGGGCATAGAGGCCTGTCCACGTGGGTCTTGAGTTTGTTTCTTTGCTTTAGAAGGTGCTTTAGTCTTTGCCCTTGAAGCTGAGGTGGGTTTAATGTAAAGATGTTTAGGTCTGAATACACCCTCAGAAGTCGGTGCCTGCTCAGCGGCTCCGGACCCATCTGAAGGAATAGCATCCGAGGCTCCAATACCTTGAGTTTCCAGCAGCATGGCCATCTCCATGTGGGAGTACGTAGTGGCCTGTGACTCTAAAGTAGCGGACGTCAAGGGCTGCGAAAGCACCTCACTGAGAACCGGCGACTGGCTTAGGAGAAGCTTTGTCTGTTTTGGGCATCGGTTGTCTATCTCTCTCCTTTTCTTTGCGTTTTTTGTGAACTCCGGTACTCGGATGGCTATCCGACAACACTTCTGGATAATTAAACCGGCATCCAAAATAGTTTAAAGCAAAATCATACCGACGCTTAAGAGTGCGTTGGTTAAATCTAGCACAAAACTGACAACCAGAAACATTGTGATCAGGGTCTAGGCAAGGAATACAGTAAGAATGAAAGTCCTTATGAGGTATTTGCTTTCCACAAGAAATACAATTATTTACTTTTTCTGACATCGGTCTGGAGCAAGAAAAAAGTTTCCCCAACGGGGTACTTATCTTTATTGAAGACTACAGATTTAAAACTCGAACACAAGAATCTCAGGAGTCGGCCGACCAGCACTTGCGAACTGCTTTTGCTTCGGGCACCGCGCGGCAAGAAAGACTAAAGAAAATGGCGTTGGCCGCATCTTTTATACCCCTGACGACCTGACGTCAGGGAAGAGGCGACAGCGGCCGACGCAGGACCCAAGACTTTGGAATTCAGGCCGACTGAGGGCAACCTGCCAGCAGGATTACCCAAATGTAATGACTGCAACAGTGAAACACGAAGAACATCAGGGAGCTGTACAACTTGGCTCAAGGTAAACTATGAAAGCAATTTAGGAATAAAAAAAGGATGGTTCTTTTCCGTTACCAGGGGAACACTTTAAACGCGATTGCTGACCTCTGAATCCAGTTACTTGTCATGTCTTTTTGGTGTTAATATAACCAGAAGTGTGTAAAAATTATTTTACTTAATATTTTTTTAAAAAGTTATTTTTAAATTTTACACACACCTCGTTAAAAGAGATGTTAAGGTCTTGGATATGAGCTGAACAATCGCGTTTAAAGTGTTTTCTTCTTACGCACCAAACAGAGAAATGAAAAATACGAAATGAAGCAAATCCGAAAAACGTAAGGTTTTCTTTTTTCTTAAAATTGTAATAATATGCTTATATTTGCCCTACATTAAATTGCAATTAACTCCCTCCCTTTAAAGTGTGTTACTGTACATCACCTTCATGCAGCTCTAATGTGTCCACAACTCATGAGTTGATTGGCTATCACAGGCAACACCTCTGTCACTCCCCACACCATTCATTTCACTGGCTTTTTTTTTTTTTTTTGTAAATAACAGTAAGATTCAGAAATAGTGAAGGAAAATAAGGGACACTTAAAAAAAATATTAGTAGCATAAACTTGAGTCATAGGCACATTGAGAGAATGGAACTTCCTAACAACGCTTAATTCCATTGTCAAGGAAACCCTTTGAAAGCAGTAGCTGCTGCTTTTTTAAAAAAAAAAAAAAAACACTTAGTAGAAAACAGCTGTTTCTAGGATTCCAATGGCATCTTCGCAGCTAAAAAGATGCCAAATAAGTGTAATTAAAGAATTTCTGTGTCTGGAGCAAGTAAAAGGCTGCATACTCTTCACAATATGAAGAAATACATTTCTTCTCACTTTTCTGTTATTGGGGCAACACTTTAAACGTGGTTGCTGAGCTCCAAATGCAGTGTATTTTCATGTCTTTTAAGTGTTAATGTAAACATGAGTGTGTATAACATAGTTAAATGGATAATATTTAAAAAAGGAGATGTAACTTCTACATTTTACAGACACGCTTAGATTTACACTAAATTTGGAGCTCAGCAACTGCAGTGTTGCCCCGATAACGGAAAAGTACCAAAAGGATTTCTTCTCAAAGTTATTCTATCCTTATGAAAGACTAGATAAGAATGAATTATAACAGCCTGTTAGTCAGATACTCTTCTTGCAGAAGTTGGAGCAGTAAGTAATACTGTATTCCAAGATAAGAACTTTAAATAAGCCTCATGAGCAAGTTCAAAAGGAAAAAAAGCAATTTTCTTGAAAACAAAATCAAGAAGCCAAGGAGTCAATTGCCTTCTAGGTGGGCAGATATGTACACAGCACCTTTCGAGAACTGTTGCATTTGAGGCAGGACAGTATAGGTAGGATCCATGTGCAGAAAAGCAGAGATGACAGAGTCAAAGTTTAAAAAAAGATTTCTATTAAATTATCACTTAAGACATTAGCAAACATAAAATGCCGCAAAAGAAAAACAAGCCATATTACCATATTACATTTTTTCCATTTATGAACACTGTATTATCACTCTTTCTTTTAACCAGTCCAACATTACACAAAATTGTTGAATTCCTGGCTTCCCTTAAAATTTCACTCCTCCTGAACATTACTCTGCATGTACTGCTCCCACAATTTCCATTTACTTCTATGTAATTTTTCCCTCCTTTTTTAAAGATCCCTCTTCCAGTTCTTTCATCTCTTTTATAATATTCAATCCTTCAGATATAGTTGGTTTAGACTTTGATTTCCATTTTCTAGTATTTTCTAGTAATTGCTTTTTTGGAAGCCAACAAAATTAAACTTACAGCCTTATTTTATCTAGGCAATTCAGATCTTCTCTCTCAGCTCAAAAATCATTTCCTTAGTTCTAGCCATTTGCTCACCCAGTATTTCTGGCAGAATACTCTATAGCTAATTTTTAAAATCTGCCAGTTCATTATACTCCCAAAACATGTTCCCAGTTGCTTCTTTCCTCCCCATTACACTTCCAACTATCCTGCTATCCACCTGAGGAAAAATTATTTGAGGTCTGTTTGGGGTATATAAATACTTATTCAAACACTTCCAAGCAAAAATCTTAAGTAATCTAAAATTTGCTACGCACTTGGAAGCCATACACATGTCCACCCATTGTTCTCTTGTAAATTGTTTTTCCCGTCTCTTACCAATCTTTTCTAACCTCCTCTGTGATTCTTATAGATACCATGAAATATTTTGTGTACTCTGCTAATTACTTCTTTAACAGAAGCTCCCACTCTAGATTCAACTAAAAACTTCACCAGAGCAGATCTTTCACTGTTGCCCTCGCAAATACATTCCTTCAGCTTTTTATTAATTACTGTCCACAAGTTCTCCCGGTTGATAAAATATGCCTAACCCGTAAATGAAACTAAAGGGACAAAAACATTCACTGCTTGTATCTTATTATACAGTTTCTCAGTTTTTATGCCACATTTTGTTTAATCTCTTCCCACATATCCTTATCTGCCACAAAAGAAGCATTTTTAATCCATACTTCTAAACACGATTTTATTATGTCCCAATAAATGTGGGTATTGCTGAACAACTTTCTGTGTGGGAACATTAATTTACAGCTATAGCATTTGTTTCATCTTCATTAACTTTATATCCCAAAAACACCTGAAACTTTCTCAAAATGTTCCACAACAATAAGATGTTGTTTTCTGGAATTATTTAGGTACAAAATATCATCTGCAAATAAAGCCAACTACTCTTGATTACCATACAAAATACATCCTTGCATTTCCGAGTCCTTTATTTTTTTTGAAATTGGTTCTAATAAAGGTGAAAGAGGACATCCTTGTCTCGTTCCACTGTTCAACCACTTATCAGAGAGGAACCTTCCCACTTGAATTCTTATTTCTGAGCCTTCAAATATCCTCCTAATTAACTTTATTATTGTATAATAAGGGAATGCAAATGCATTCACTGTCCTACTTATAAAACCCCAGTTTACTTTGTTGAATGCTTTCTCTGCATCAAAACCCATCAACAAAAGTGGTATTTTCTTACATTCTGCTTCCCTCTGGTTCATCGTTTTATTAAAGTTGTGAAATGTCTGCCTCCCCATCCACAAAAAACACACTGATCCATAGCTATCCATTTTTACAGCAACTCTGCTACTCCTTTAGCTAGTAGAGAAACACTTTATAATCACTGTTTAAAATTGAAATAGGTCTATATGAAGGTGAATCTGATGTGTCTTCACCATCCTTGGGTAATACAGCCATAACAGCTTTCCACCAAGATGTTGGTACTTCTCCTTTTAAAATGCTGTTAAATTAAACAAAACCTCCCAGATCTGTATCACTTCATTCCCTCCTACCTTCAAATGGAATACTATCTACTCCTGGAGGCTTTCTTGAAGCTTGATTTTACATCACTGTTTTTATCTCAACTGTTAGCTGTTGAGCCTCAACTATTTCTAACCATGGCGTGATTAAGGTCTTCCATAAATATTTCCATTAGTGCTCCTTCTTGATCTCCACATTTTTCCACTTTATACAAACTTTCCAAAATACCTCCAATACCTTTACATGTTCTCTGGTTATTGTTCTTGTTATAGGCTCCCTAAGTTTGCCAACAACCTTTCTGACCTTCTATTGTCCAAGTTGTTGTGCTAAGTTTGCCAACAACCCTTCTGACTTTCTATTGTCCAAGTTGTTGTGCTAAATGTTTTTTGTGCTCTGGAGTTCACAAAAAATACTTGCTTAACATCAATCTTTCTAAACTTATGCATCTTATCCAGAAACACCCTTAATTTCTCCTTAGCATTCTGCATCTGCTCCTTTTTTCTTGTTCTGTGATATTCCCCTTACTCTGCAATATTTATTTATTTATTTTATTTATTTTACATTTGTTTACCGGGCTAGTCCAACTGGATACATGTCCATTTTCAGTGGAGGCCCGGGGGTACCTTTATCAGTCCCCCTTAGTAATTCCTATTACCTTTTAAAATGTCCTTTTCTCTTTTACCTCTATCCTATTTTTAAACTCCATTTTGAATTTATCCCACTCAACAGCTGTAACTTCTGAAGACAGTTCTATCTTCTCTAATAGCAATCAAATTTCTACTACTCATTCCTTAAATTCCTCTCTTTTAACAGGTAGGTAGCAAACTGCCAGTATCTCATTTTTACTTCATAACCTTGCACTTGTACCTTAGTTTTTATTGGTGTATGATCTGAAACAATTCCTAACGGTGTGCTGAAGTTTTCAATTAAATGCACATGTTCCTGTGGAATACAATTTCAGTCTAGCCCAGCCCAGTTATGGTACCTTGGAAAATAATAAATACAATTCTGTCAAAGTTTCTACTACTGACAAAAACAAACAGCAGAAGTCAGGCCAGATGAAGAAAAAAAAAACTAGAAGTTTCATGAAGTTTTGTGTATGATACTGAACAAAAGTGCTCAACAATAAATTGTACTTCTTTTGGTTCAAGTTTGAGCAATGCAGGTGAGTACTAGTTTGTTCCTCCGACTGAATTCACATCTTCAAGCTCCAGTTCCCAACTATAAGTAATATTCCATGTGGAAAACCAACTGTTTCTCCCAAACCTTTCTTAAGCTCCATAATAGCAGCTTTTGGCATAATGTCAATACATGCCCGCATAATTTTCCTCCATTGCCAATAGCCGCTTACTACCACAAATCTTCCAGTATTGTCTTTTCCCTCTTCTATCGCTACTGGAGCCCCTCGAGCAATTAGTACAATTGTACTTCACTACATTTGATCTTAGCCAAAAGACTGAGAATCAATATTCTGCTGAATATCCATAATGAAATAATTACTTTCCAAAACTCACATGCTCCATCTTTCCAAATGTGTCTCCTGCAGCACTGCTATCTACACTCTGCATTTCTGAATATAATTCAAGACACTTTCATTTTTGTCTATACATGTAAGACCATTGACGTTCCAAGATTTTATGGATAGTGTAGCCATTATGTTAAAAGGTTACTGTCCCCACCTGTTACGCACAACAGTTTTTTTTTTTATGTATACTTTCAACTCATAGTGTAGGCACACACTGTTTGGCAGGCTGATCTTTTATACTGTTTCTCCTCATCTCCAGGTTTACCCTGGTCACATTTTCCAAGACTTTTTGTTTTAATAAAACCCTCAAAAAAAATAAATAAATGCATTTTAGAACACCTCCACCCCATATTAACTTAGAAACAACACACAAAACTACGCACATCTTCAAAATGATGTTTAGCCCTCTATAAATTATTTTCCTAAATTGACAGCTGCACCCAAAGGCATTACCTAACCTAAAAGTAAGGTTACCCATGCTAAAGTGCATGTTATACAGCCTGTGTTCCTCTCTTATTCCATATAAAGATAGTCAAATGAATGTTTATAAATTTCTCTCAGAACACAAAGTACAAATACCTTCAGGTACAGATTTCTCGACTCCCACTGAACATTTGCTAATGTAAAAAAAAAAACAAGCTATCTTTGCAGACGTAAAAAACTTAGCATTTTTAATGATTTTCATGATTTGGTCTCATTTTCAAAGCTAACTTGCTTACAAAAACACTTGTTTATAACTTAAGCCAGGGGCATTATTCTAGATAACCACCCTTGTAAGAATAAGAGAAATAATTTTAGTTCTACATATATTATAATCAATGTACTTTTATAACCCACCTCACCCCAGCAGCTAAAGATCACAGCCTATTAACATATACTTGCTTTTGTCCAGACCTTCTTTTGTTATATTGTAAAGCCTATGTTTCTTATTGACCTAATTTACCTTTATAACTTTAACACATACAGTCAATGAAGACACCCCACATTTAAAATACCACTAATCACACACACAAAACTGCTTTACTGCACAGCATGTAATTTATATCAGGAAATGTTTTCTTTATATATTGTTAAAAATAAAAAAAATTGTTTTAAATACAGTTGCTCTTTTTCCTTTCAGTGCACATTTGGTGTCCCAGTAAACAGTAATGACAAAAATAGTGTACATGCTTTACAATTCACTCACAAGTTTAACAAAATTAACAAAAGTCCAGTCTTTTTCAGCCTCTTTCTTGCAAAGCCATACTTCATAAACATGACTGATGCTTTATAGTCTCCCATTTATTTACTAATTTCAGTGATGCCAGTTTTCTTCCTGTTCATCCTCATATACCAACAGACTCTGATTCAAGTTTAATGTGCTCTGGAATCTTCTAGCTTGTCTGTGTGTGTGTGTGTGTGTGTGTGTGTGTGTGTGTGTGTGTGTGTGTGTGTGTGTGTGTGTGTGTGTGTGTGTGTGTGTGTGTTTTCTTCTGTCTCAAGCATTTTCCTTTTGAACATTGGAAAAGATTTCATTGGCAAAGTCTCTCTAGGAGCTTTATTGTTAGAAGAATGTAAGGCAGAGTCCCCATTTGGTTGTTAGCTCACTTTTTGCTGGATAAACCTTTTTTATTTTTAACTTCCTCCTTAGCTTGTTCTGCATCTAAAATGTATTTAATTCTCCAGGAATAAAATTCTGAAGCCAGCAGCCGTTAAAAACGGAATAATTAGTACAGCATATGAAATACTGCAGGATAATTACAAGAATCAGAGGAGCTTAGAAAGGATTGGGAAGAGAGACTGGATAAGCAATTCACAAAGAGACAATGGGGGATATATGTATATCTCCCAAATATGCAACAAAGTCTAGAAGATTTAAGATCTTTGCCTGGAAATGTTTACATAGGTATTTCTATACCCCAAGTAGACTCCAAGAATTTTTCCTAAGGTGGATGGCAAATGCTGGAGGTGTGACGGGCAGGAAGGAGGTAGCTGGGAACATATGTTTTAGAGGCGTGATGAGCTGGCAGACATTTGGGATTCCCTGCGGGCCGGTCTGTCGTAGATGCTGGGTGGGCAGACTGGACTAACTGGGGAGATGATTTTGAGTTGTACTACAGAATCGGAATTGCCTAGACATAGTAAAGCCTTGTAGAGTCTAAATTATGGTGGCTGCCAAAAAAGCAATTACTAGAAAATGGAAATCAAAGTCTAGACCAATTTACTAGAAGTAGTGAATATAGTAACACAGATAAAACAATTGGAATGGGGATATTTAGAAAAGGGAAGGAGCAAAACTACATAGAAAAACATGGGAATTGTGGGAAAAATATATGCAAAGCAGGAACGGAATTTAAGAGGCAGGATTTGAATTAGCTATATAATGCTTAACTGACAATGACTAGATTATTGCCAAGTGATTTATAATGTTTACAACTACAGTTGTTTCAATGGTGTCTGTGATGTAAATTGTTTGCAACTAAAGTGAT